>NC_056756.1:33073979-33373979 GCF_018687715.1 Carya illinoinensis
GGGAAATTCTACAGAAGCGGTGAAACATCGAGGAAAAGTCGTAAAAATTCTTGATTGGGATGTCACTTTCATTATTCTCCTTACATAAATAGGAGAATTTCAAGGTTGCCTCCTTGGATTAAATCCAAGTATTATAATTATTAAGTTTGTAATAATTTTTAATTTTTCACAGTTGAACTATTGTATTAATTTTATTTATAATAGAATACATTTATTATTTCTACATTTTCTTTGTTGTTAATTATTAGGGTTTAATACTTATGGCACTGAAGAAAAGTATTAATCCCTTGGGGATAGAAAAATTGAATGGAAGAAATTTTCGGACCTGGAAAAGGCATGTAACTTTTCTTCTAACCAATGAAAAAATCTTATATACATTAACAACACCAAAGCCATTGCAAAATGTAGAAAATGAAAATGGAAGTGATGTGACAAGTGAAGATAAATGGGTAGAACACAATGCTTGGGCAAAAACATTAATCTTGCATTGTATGAATGATCACATTATTCCACTATTTGAAGACTATGAAACTGCTAAAGAAATTATGGATGCAGTTGAAGCAAAGTATGGTTTACGATCGGATACTTATACACAGTTATTATTAGATAAGTACAATTGAAATTGCATGAAAGAGAATGATGACATTGGCGATCATGTACTTCAAATGGAGTTGATTGCAAAAGAACTATATGATGCAGGTCATCCTCTCACTAATAAAATGCAAGTTACAACTATACTTAATAGTCTTCCTTCATCTTGGAATCATATTGTTACTTCATTAACACATAGTGGAAATGAAATAACAATGATACCACTTCCAGTACTTTTGGTACTTGAAGGAGAAAGGATGAAGAGGAGGAATAGAGATGGTGAATCATCTAATTTGTTAATGGCACGGGACAAACGTTTTACACAAAACAAAATGAAGCCAAAAAAGTTTAAGAAAAAGAAATGGTTGAAAAAGAAACAAAAGAAACCATTTACTGAAAACTGTTTTAAGTGTGGGAAGAAATGACATTACAAATCACAATGTCCTAATAAGGGAAAAGTACAAGAAAGTAAGGAAATTGTGATGACAGTCTCAGAAGTAATGCTCGTGGAACCAGCATCAAATTCATAGTAGGTTGACTCTGCAGTAACAAGACATATATGCAGGAACAAAGATATATTTGCCAAACTTGAAGATAACAAACAGGAGAGCAAAGAGTGTACATGGGCAACAACACATACTGTGATGTCTTGGGTCAAGGTACATGTAAATTTAAAGTAAATGGTTTCCTTATTTTATTAAGTGATGTATTATATGTACCTCATACAGATACTGATATGTACCTCATATCAGTATCTGTATTAGATCTAAAAAGCTACACAGTTGAGTTTAAGTCTGGAACCGTTGTAATAAGTAAGGAAAATGTATCAGTGAAAGGCATGAAAGATCACGATACGTATGTACTGAATATTGATATGAATAAAGCATCCATTTCTGATTATTTGAATGTGTCTACTGATTGTGCATATTTATGACATTTAAGATTAGGTCACATAAAAAAAAATAAGATGATTAGAATGTGTAAAAGTGGATTAATACCACAAATAAACTCAAATAATTTTGATACATGTAAACCATCTATCAAAGGAAAAATGAGTAGTAAATCTTTTTCAAAAAGTTGGAAATCCATAGATTTATTAGAAATTATACATTCTGATGTTTGTGAACATTTTAAAACTAAAACTCATAGAGAAATGGAGTACTTTATTACTTTTACTGATGACTATTCAAGATATGGGCATATCTACTTACTCAAATATAAATCTGAGGCAATTGAGAAATTTAAAGAATTTAAATTAGAAGTAGAGGCCCATTTGTGCAGGCCCATTAAAAGTTTGAATAGTGATAGAGGAGGAGAATTTGAAGCTTTGGATAATTTTTGCAAATTGAATGATATAAGACACATTTATACTATGCCATATAAACATCAACAAAATGGTATTACAAAAAGGAGAAATGGAACTCTATTGGATATGGTGTGATCAATGATGGCATATGCTAATCTACCAATACATTTTTGAGGTGAAGCATTATCGACTGCAATATATATATTAAATATAGTTGAAACCAAAGCAAAATCTCTTACACCTTACGAGTTGTGGATAGGACATAAACCAGACTTAAGCAAGCTCAAAGTGTGAGGTTATAAGGCACAAGTGCTTATCTCAAGGCCACTAAGGGATAAATTAAAAAGTAAAATCTGGGAATGCAAGTTTATTGGGTATGTAGAAAAAGGAAGTGGCTACAGATTTTATCATTGTGAAAGAGGATTGATAGAAAGTAGGGATGTTGTTTTCTTAGAGAATACAAACCTTATTACTCCAGTTGATCAGATAGATTTATTAAATAATTTAGAGAATCAACAGTTCTCCATGAACACTGACAATGAAAATTCTGTATTATTCAAATACAGAATAATAAGAATAAAAGAAAGTCAGATGAAAATCAATCTTCAAGAATTGATGTTGGAGACAGTGGAAGTAAAAGAACCAGACAACCATCGATATTATTTCAAGATCATTATGCACTAAATACCAATTTGAAAAATTTAGAAAATAATCCTGAAAATTTTTCTGAGGCAATCAATAGTATCAATTCAAATAAATGACGTGAGGCCATGAAAGATAAAATAGAATCGAAAAACAAAAATAATGTTTGGGAGTTAATAGATTTTCCAAAAGATAGAAAAGCTATTGGTTGCAAATGGGTTTTAAGAAGAAAATTTAAAGTCAATAGTAGTTTGGAAAGATATAAAGTAAGGATAGTAGCCAAGGGGTATACCCAACAACCAGGTGTAGACTTTGTATATACATATTCGCTTGTGGCAAAGTTCACATCCGTAAGGATAATCATGTCTGTTGTTGCTAGGATGAATTTGGAATTACATCAGTTAGATGTAAAGACAGCTTTTCTTAATGGTGAATTAAAAGAGGATGTCATTATGATTCAACCAGAAGGATTTCAAATTAAAGGACATGAAAACAAAGTTTACAGGTTGAACAAGTCACTGTATGGACTTAAGCAATCTTCAAGACAATGGTAATTGAAATTTCACCAAACTATTTTAGAAATGGGATATGAAATGAGTTCGCTAGATCACTATGTATACATATGGAAAAATGATAACAAATTAACATTATTATCATTATATGTTGATGACATATTATTGGCAAGTAATATTCTAGATATGATGAATGAAACAAAAGAATTCTTGAATTCTAAATTTGAGATGAAAGACATGGGTGAAGCCACCTATGTTCTATAAGAATTTCTAGAGATAGAAATTCAAATATATTGTATTTGGATCAAGAAAAATATCTAGAAAAAGTACTTAAAAGATTTGGTATGGAAATTGTAAATCCTTAAGTACACTTGTTTGCAAAGGTCATGTTTTAAATAAAAGTATGTGCCCAAAAGATGATGAAAAAATAAATGAAATGCTTAATGTTCCCTATGCTCAAATTGTAGGAAGCCTCATGTATGCAATGACAAGTACAAGACCATATATTTTTCATATAGTAGGATTGGTAAGCAGATATCAATCTAATCCAGGTAAAGAATATTGGGAAGCAGTGAAGCGTATATTAAGATATTTACAAGGTATCAAAAATTTAAAATTATGCTTTAGAATCAGTGATCTAGAATTAATCGGCTACAACGATGCTGATTTTGGAAGTAATGTAGATGATAGAAAATCAACATTTGGACACATATTTCTGTTTGGTGGAACAACAGTTTCTTGGTGGAGTAAGAAACAAGGCTGTGTTGCTAAGTCTACTATGGAAGCACAATATATTGCTTGTAGTAATGCAGTGAGTAATGCGGTATGAATGAAACGTTTTATTGAAAGTTTAAATTTGGGTACATCCATAGAACCAATCAATGTGTTTTGTGATAATCAGTCTGTCATCTCACTGATAAAAAGTGGAATACAGAGTTCTAAAGGAAAACACATTGATGTGCATTATCACTATATTTTAGATATAGTGAAAAGAGGTGAGGTCAAGGTTAATTTTATTTCCTCGACTGAGAAGGTAGCAGATCTGATGACCAAAGGTTTATCTTTGTAGAAATTCAGAGAACATGTGACTAGAATGGGATTGAAATAATCCTAGGAGAAGCGATCTCATGGTCAATATGCATAACTTAGGAAATTCTGGGGATGCCTAGAAAATTGGAGTTATGGTAATACCCAAAAAAAAATTTTGATCATATGAAAAGTCACTGATAAGGTGATCAAGAAAAACCTCAGTAATGGCCTTAGGGTGAGTACTTGATAAAATTTCAGTGCAAGATGATTAACTAAGTAACAAGTTGATCATTTGTAAAGTCGCTGATAAGGTGATTAAGGAAAGACTCAAGTGAGGAAGTACTTAACGAAAATTTTAGTTAAATGTGAAAGACTCAGTGCCATTCACTAAAGTTTTAGTGAAATGTGATTTGATTATCTAAGTAAACGGTTAATCATTTGCAAAGTCGTTGATAAGGTGATTAAGGAAAACTTCAAGAATAGTCTCTAGAGAAAGTACTTAACGAAAATTCAGCGCAAGTCGATACATGTGTTATGTATTTGGTTGAAGTCGTCAATTGTGACAAGATTATTGATAATTGATTAAGTCACAGAGAATTGATGTCGTTTACTAAATTTTGTTTTGGTGAATTGAAGTCACTTGTTATATGTGGTCAGTGAGAGCACATATAGTGAAGGGTGCCGTCAGATAAGGTAATGACAAAAACGTGTGCACGTAGAGACTTGTCATGTTCTAACGCTGATCTGCAAGAGTATGCAGATGAGAGTTGAGTAGTGGAAAACTCATATTAGTACCAAGATAATTTTACTCAACTGGATCATCACCGTTTTGTGTGATTAAGTGGGAGATGTAATTCTAAGGGGTGTGATCATCAAACGGTGTTCCCCTTGAAATGACATCCTATCCATGGTATGGCTCCCATAATGGGTGATATTTAAGGAAGTGTTAAAAGACACAACCCTTTGGGTTATGTGACTAATGAAGTATTAAAAGACACAACCTTTTGATTTAGTCAAAAAGTTGTGTCACTTCTTAAGATTGGGTCATTTACCAACCATTAAATTATCAATGGTTGTGCTATTTGCCAACCAGTGCATGTTGGTATATAAATAGGAGTTATTAGTGCACAATTTTACTTAATTTCCTTTGTCTATCACCAACTTGTGAGACAAATATTCTCATAAGAGTGTCACCATTTTGTCAAAATTATGTTCAATTTCGTGCATTTTATATCTCCATTTTTCTACACAAAGAACTATTATTGAGATAGCAGGGATTAAGTCGACAGGGTCGACGTGTGATAAATATTAGTTTAGGGCTGCAAGCTGTTGTGGGAAGATCCAAGAACTGAGCCTTCCAATCTTTATATTCTTGACATAATCTGGAATCGTATTAACATCTCATGAAAATCACTCACGAGATATTACTTAATGGAATTTGGCCGACCAATAGATTAACTTCCACACGAGTTTCAATAAAATGGGCCGGCATAGATTTACAGCGACATCCATTTTCATTTTACGAGGATTACTAAAGGACAAGAAAATGGAGAAGTCGTAAATTACGTACTATTCATTCATTAAAATTACGTACGTTAGATTTATATATATACGTAAAATATAAACAAAAGTCTTAAAGAATGAAAGAATTTTTCTCATGCATCACAATGGCACAAGAAGGCCACCACAACGCAAACACATACACCACAAACTTCCTCATTGGCTGAATTTCCTTAGGCGCCCCGCCCCCTCGCACACACCGTGCGTGTTTTTAATTATGATGTCCTTTGTGAATCAAACTCGATAAATACAAACAGTTGCTAGCCATGTGAGACAAGAGCGTGTCTGTCTTGCCAATGGGGTTGGTCTCGCTTGATTCCGCGAACGTGTCGTCGCATGTCGCGAAGTCAGTTAGCGCCGCCGACAGGTTGATGTTCAGGCCGGCCATGTCGCGGCTCTTGAGGTTGTTCAAACTCTTCTCCAGGTTGGAAATGGCATCGTCAAAGCTCTCTTTGCAGACATCCAAGTTCTCGGAATCGCCTTGCTTACCGGCCGAACTCTTTGCCCGATGGCTTTGGGAAATCAAAATGGTAATGGCTGACTCCAAGGCTGAATAAGCGTCGGTCTGTCCCTTTATGACAGAGAAGCAGAGAGGCTGGTAGTCGGCTTTGTCGCAGAGGTTCTTAGCGCAAGCTTGACCGGCGAGGAGGATGGTGACCGTTGCCAGAAAGACCAGGGAGAAAGAGATCATGCAGTGCTTGATAGCCATGACGTTTAATTATAATTGGCTCTAATTACTGAAAATGTTTAACCCTATATAGTTTAATTACTTGAGTTTTTTATAGGTTAAAAATGGTGTACGTACGTTCTCTCTCTCTCTCTCTCTCTCTATCGGGGTCTCTCCGTATCAGTAATTTTTTGACACAGGGAAAGCTTCTCGTAATGGTTGCTGTGCGGTTTATATAACTTTCGGATCGGCAGGCACGTACTGGAGAGGCTGCCTATCTTTTTTGGTCGTTTTCTGTTGTGGTCAATGTTGACTTTTTCAAAAACAAAAATGTTGACCTATACAGATATATATATATTTTTAATAGCGTACTAAAAAACTGCCTTGATTTTTGTATTGTTTTTTGAATCTTTATAAATCGAGAGGACAAATTAAGATGGTTAGGTTTGGGAGGTTTGCCTTCATTATAGCAAGCTTTTTATGCGTAATTTAAATTATTTTTGGAGAACAATTAATTATTTCTCAAGCGGGACCATTATTTTCTTTCATCCATCATTCATAATTTTCTAGATGGTTTGTTTTGAAGGGTTGTAAATGAGAAATATGATATCTCATATGATAAAGATAATAATAGATGATATATAAGATATCATATTGCATGGGAATGATAAGTTCTTGTTCTTTATAATATTTTAATGGAGTTCCAATTATATCATTAACTAGTCATTTTAAAGTATAGACCATGTAGTTTGGATCTTCCATTAGAACATTACAAAAAAAGTATAGATATTTAGAGGGACAAATGGTTGTCCTAAAAAACATACTTTTATGGTTTAGTACGTCTCATTCTCATAAGCTTGTTGCCAGTTGATGAGACTGAGACTGAGACGGAGATGTTGATGATGAATATACTTTTAAGTCCTTTATTGTCAAAAATAAAAATCATTTGGAGAGGCACTTATTCAGATTACTTCATTGTGAACAGTGCTTATCATATGGAAAATGAAAGAGCTATGTGAAATATGAGTGCATGGTACTTCTTCATCTTATCGCAATTATGGAAGCATTCTGAAGGAATATTTGGTCTTCTACTAACCCAAAAACGTCAAAACTTTTATTTGGAAGACATGTAACAACTTATTACCTATGGGTTCGAATCTTTATACGCGAACGGTGTTGGAGAACCCAAACTATCATGTTTGTCATTTAGAACTCGAAACTACAAAACATGATATTTTGTGGAAGTGTTTCTTCTGCACATAATGTGTGGAGTATAGCTATTTCAAAACTTTGCCACAGGCCCGGCCCACAAGTTACACGTCGACTAAACTTCGTGTGGCTATCTAGATTTATATATATAAGTTGAAAAACATTGGGAATCGTCTGCCAATATATATATATATAAAAGAGGCCATCATAGAGCATACCTTGTGCCTATACTGTAACGATCAGTTCAAAGTTACAAGAAAATAAAATGCCGACAGGGAAGGGGGGAGAGAGAGATATGCATGTAAGACTCACCGTTATTATGAGTAAGATTGTTCACCTAGATATGGATTTGTATACCAGACTATACTTAGATCCAGGCCCAAGTGGGTAACATGACCTGGGAACTCCCAGGCGAGTACGTGAAAGAACTCAAGCATTTGGTTGGACCAAATTTTGTAAAAAAATATTTTTTTAATTTATTTTTTAAAATTTGGATACTTGGTTCATAAATAACGTATTTTTTTGAACAATAAACCTAGTTTTGGATATCGGGTTCAAACCCAATACCTGTTTCATGTATCGTAGCCACCTTTGGAACTTGATTATTCAGGTTTCAAATTCAGTCAGGAAAAAAAAAAAAACAGCCTGAATGAACAGTGCAAACTATGAGATCTATTTCAATATGTTTAGTTCTCGTTTAATTACGCAGTTCAAATAAGATGAGATAGTTTGTAAAAAAAAATAAATTTGGATAGTGAGATGAGATGAAATGAGATAGTTTTAACTTTTTGAAGATTTGATAAAGTGGTGGGTCCCACCAATTATTGAAAAGTATTTTTAATTATTGGGTGGAAAATATTATGAATCTATTAAAAATAAGTAATATCTATTATTATTTTAAAAACTCATAAATATTTTAACTTTTCCAAAATATATTTTTATATTGTTATATTATGACCTATTTATTATACTATATTTTATAAAATTTGAAATATATTTTTCTCATTATAAATCACAATAAAATAAAAAATTCTAATAGATAATTATATATATTAAAAGAGTAGTGATACACATCAGCCACTATTCAATTTCACACCACACACTTCTAGCTTTTTCATAGAGTGTAGGGGTACTTTTCATAGGATGTAGGGATACTTTTTATAGGATGTAGGGGTACTTTTCATAGGGTTTGTGGTGTGTAATTATGAATAGTGGCTGATGAGAATAATTATTCATATTAAAAATGTGGTAGTTAACACACTGTAGAGTTACTGTAGCATTAGTTGAAAAATTAGAGATAAGATAAGATTTTGTTTCCAACCGTTTAGATAGATAGATGAAAGATGAAGTAAAGCTCAAATTAGATACAAACTAGATGAAGTACAACTCAAATTACTAATCCACCTGTTAGGATATAAGGTGTCATCATCTTCCCTATTTTTAAGGTATGGTTTGGGCTGAAAATTTGTGGCTTCTATTGGCTAAGAATTAAGAACTGCAATGAATGGTGTGATTTTATCCCTAAATTGCAACAAAGCTAAAAACAGATTGTATCGTGAGTAGCTAATTCTGGGGTAGTTTTTATTATCATAGTGACAGTCAAAATTATTTCTAAAAGCATTAGGGAAGGGACTCTCACAATCAACTTTGGGTCCAAGTTTGAGTTCTCGTGTTGATTCCTTCGAGGACAAAGTTCAGCCTTCCTTTTGGGCCATGACAGCAATTTGGTGGCCCAGTTATTGATATTACCATTTTGGGTTTCAGAAAATCTATTTTTAAGCCGATTTAAGATCCCCACACCGCACATCATCTGTCAGCGTGTACTTTTTTGTTTTAAAGTCAAACGGTTGGCCCATCTTACACAGATCCAAGTTTTCACCCTCATCTCATGCAGATCAAGCTTTTGTTATGGATCTTTGAAACCCTAGTTATTCGACTGATGTTCAAGGGCTACTTAGGCATAGTCAATTTCATTTTGTTATGGGTTATTTATATAATTTCAATTATTTAGTGTTGTCTAATAGGCTTTAATCGTGGACCCCGTAGAAATATGGGCTCGTGGAGTAATGATTCACTAAAAAATAAGTAGTACAAAGATTATCTTAAGTACATGAAGATGTCGTGTAATAATTAAAAATAAATTCCTAAATCATTTCTTCAGGAAAAGTTATTTAAAATCTAACTCGTTTAAAATTGTGAAAATATTCACAAAGAGAAAATAAAAATGATGGTATGTACAATAGATGAAAGAGTACAACAAGAATGAAAAAGGACACCAATCATAAACTAGATTCATATTTTTAGATTTTTTTTAGTGTCGAAATAAAATGTAAAAGGCTAACAAATTAAAATTAACAATCAAATAATCAACTAAACTAAACAATCTTAATTCATCTGAAAATTAAACAATAAAACTGAAATTATTTAAATCCTAATTAAACTTTAATCAATCTAATATGTAATGGAACTAAGAGATTAATGAAACTAATCTAAGAATTAAACTAAATTAGAAAGTAATTGACAAAATAAGAACTGAAAATTGAAAAGTTCTAAAATCAAGATTCTAGAGTTTATCTTTGTATTCAAATTACAAATTCTCAAAATTAATCCAAAGCAGTTGTAATCACTGTTAAATGAATGTTTAAATAAACGAAAAAAAAAATAAATAACACGAAATAAATAAATAGCAAATAAATTGCTCAAATTTTTAAGCTAAAAATCTTAAAATTATTCCATAAATTTTAAATTGAAATTAAATAAAAAATAAGAAATAAAAAAATCAAGCCAATTGAATAAAAATAAAGATTAAAAATAATAAAAAAAGCTAGATTATAATAACAATTGAATCTCATAAAGAGTTCCTCAACAACACTGTAGTACAGATCCATACCTCCATTTCTGTGTGCTGAAATGTTAAGAGAAATTACGTGCATGCGCTGAATCAATTAATGTCCCAAAAAAAAAAAAAAAAAAAAAGAATTGTTTTCCGTCAAAATTCGTTGTGCAGCATTCAATTATGCTCCCTTCAAGATTCTAAGTGTGTGGCGCTCTCTCTCCAAAAATTATAAATAAAGTACATATCAAAAGTTTCAATTTGAATCTATGAGTTGCCGTCCAAGTCTTCACTTCCCAAAAGCTAAAAGTTATCCATATCCTCATATCTATGCCACGTGTAAAAGACTTCCAAGCCAAAAGAAAGAAAATCATATTTAATCTCTTTAAAAGTCAAATGAGTTTCTTATAAAAAGAAAACAAAAGAATATTTTTTTTTTACTTTTTATATTTTTTTACCCACATACTTCATCTATTTATATATTAAAAAATATAGAAATCAAAAGTAAAATAAAAATAAAGAATAAAATATCAAAAATGTATTATACATATTAAAAAAAATATATATAATTCAATTAAACCATAAGTTATAAATTAAGCATAAATTCATGCTATTAATCAATTTAAATCACAATCTATATTTATGCATCTTAATTATTTTTCCATCTAAAATCAATAATAATGTAATGAAAGAATTAAAAAATATTAGTTCTAAATATATTAAAATATGCAATAAATCAGCTCAATGACACCCCCCAACTAACATTTTGCTAATTATTGAGCAAAATAGTAAAAATTAATTGAGATGAATATTGCATAAAGATCGAAATTCAAGTAGAAACAATCAAGCACAATTCTGAATTCTCACAAAAGTGACACGTTACTACTCAACCTCCAAGGGCTATACCCACCAAGACTATCTCAATAATCTTTCACATAGAATTGAGGTAAATATCTCAGAACTCAAATGTGTGTGTGGAGCTAAACTGGTTGTGTGTTCCTCATTATTAGCCACGATTTGTCATAGGATTTTTCAACCTTAAGATTAATCATTGCTGATTCTAACTACCTCAAAGTCCAAGGAATTAACAGTTTTCACGCCAACTTTGTTTTTAAAAGTTGAACACTTAACCCCCAAAGTCTTGGGTAACTGTTTCTAGCCATTTTACTTAGGAAAGTTCACTAAGTCGCCTTTATTCCTTTTTTTTCTTTCTTTCTTTTCAAATCTTTTTTTTTTATTTTTTTATTTTTAGGCATGGCTCGGTATTCCTGCAGTTTACTTCTCCTGATTTAAATCAATAAATAGTAAATAAGGAACACTACAAGCGTAAGCATGTGCAAAATGTCTTTCAAAATTTACCCTTCGTTCTACAAAAATCTTATCAAGTCTCATCTCAATAAGTATAGCATCTCGGTGTTTCAAGCCACACATCAACAAAATATGATGCATCAAAAATCATGTTCTATACTTAAGCTTGAAAATAAATTTTCACAAAATGATTCCGCTCAACTACTCTACCAAGATGCTCGGATTTCACACAATACCATAAATAGAGTGTGTGTCAATTATATATGTATCAATGCACATCATTTTTTTTAAATATCTGTGCACACATGCTACCCTCAACTAGTGAGAGATATGGTACTCAATGAATCGAACGAAAGAAAACAAAGTGCACAGAAACAAGTGAGCAAAAAAAAAAAAAATCAACATGAAATATAAAATCAAAGCAAAATAAAAAATAATAATAAAAAAATACAAGTAAAAAAAACTGTAAAGAGGGAAAAAAATCAAAACACTTCCCTAAAATCTTACACAAGCAAGATCTCTTCGTGTGGATTAAAGACCTTCAAAAATGACTTTAGACGTTGTCTTTTGACAGTCGAGCAATTTTCATTTTTCAGATTGACAATGTCTATTGCGCCATGAGGATGAACCTTCTTTATAATATACGGCCCACTCTATTGGGATTTCAATTTACCAAGAAAAATATGTAAGCAAGAGTTGTAAAGAAGAACTTCCTGGCCAAGTGTAAAATGCTTTGGATGAATTTTCTGATCCTGTAGAATTTTCATGCGTTCCTTCACCAGTTGAGCGTTGTCATAAACATTCCAACGAGTTTCATCCAATTCATTGATCTGCAATTTTCTCAATCCTGAAACTTCATCAAGTGACATGTTAACATATTTTATAGTCCAAAGAGCTCGATGCTGAATATCAACAGTTAAATGACAAGCTTTACCATAAACTAATCGATAAGGAGACATCCCTAAATTTGTTTTAAAAGCTGTCTTATAAGCTCACAAAGCATCAAGAAGCTTAACTGACCAATCTTTTCTATTAGGATTGATAGTTTTTTCTAAAATGATTTTTATCTCTCTATTTGCCAATTCTGCATGCCCATTTGTTTGAGGGTGATAAGGAGTAAAAACTCGGTGTATGATACCATATTTCTTCTTGAGTGTAGAAAATGATTTGTTGCAAAAAGAGAACCCCCATCACTTATAATAACTTTGGACATGCCAAAACGAATAAACAGAGATTGCAAAAATTTTAGGATAACACGATGGTCATTTGTTTTGCAAGAGATGACTTCCACCCATTTTGAAACATAATCCACAGTCAATAAAATATATGTGTTTTCAAAGGAAACTGGAAAATATTCCATGAAGTTTATTTCCCAACATTCAAAAATTTCTAAGGTAAGAATAGGGAAAAAAGGCATCATGTCTCTTTTGCTAATAGATCTCAATTTTTGACAAGGCTCACAAGCCTTACAAAAATTATAAGCATTTTTAAACATGGAAGGCCAGTAAAAACCGCTTTGCAAAATTTTAGCGACTATTTTTTTTGTTGAAAAATGACCACCACATGCACCCATATGACAAAATCTCAACACCGAAAAAAACTCATCATCAGGAATGCATCTTTGAATTAATTGGTCCGAACAATATTTGAAAATGTATGGATCATCAAAGTAAAAGTGTCGTACCTCAGAAAGAAATCGACGCTTATCTTGGGTGGACCATTCAGAAGGCATTCGCTCAGTTACCAGATAATTGACTATGTCAGCATACCAAGGAGCTCTATTAATCACAAACAGCTACTCATCCGGAAAACTATCATCAAGAGGAAGGCTGGCATTTGAAGAGGGGGATGATGACAATCTAGAGAGGTGGTCAGCTACCATGTTTTCAACTCCTTTCTTGTCCTTAATGTTGATGTTGAACTCTTGAAATAGTAGAATCCAGTGAATCAAGCATGGTTTTGCATCTTTCTTAGCCAACAAATACTTAAGAGTAGAGTGGTAAGTGAAAATAGTAACAGGAGAACCAAGAATGTAAGTCCGAAATTTATCAAGTGCAAAAACCACTGCAAGCAATTCTTTTCCAGTAGTGATATAATTTTTCTGGGCATCATTCAAGATTCTACTGGCATAATAAATCACAAAACGTCTATTATCCATATGCTGCCCCAAAGCAGCTCCTAAGGCATAATCACCTGCATCTGTCATGATTTCAATGGGAAGGTCCCACTGCGGGAGTTGCATAATAGGGGTAGTGATAAGCGATTTTTTAAAGGTATCAAAAGTTTTTTGGCACTCATCAGTCTAAACAAATTCAATATCATTTTGTAAAAGAGTGTACAAAAGTTTTGCAAGAGAACTGAACCCTTGAATAAACCACCTATAAAAGCCAGCATGACCAAAAAAAGAACGAATATCCTTAACCATCCTAAGGATATGAAGTTTAGATATTAATTCAATTTTTACCTTGTCGACCTTTATGCCTTCAGAAGAAACAATATGTTCCAAGACAATGCCCTGAATAACCATAAATTGGCATCTCTCCTAATTAAGTAAAAGATTTTTTTCCCCACATCTCTAGAGAATACGTGCTAAATTATGCAAACAATTATCAAAAGATTTTCTAAAAATAGAGAAGTCATCCATGACTATTTCACAAATATCATCAATTATGTCAGAAAAAATACTCATCATCTATCTTTAAAAAGTAACTGGAGCATTACACAAACCAAAAAACATTCTGGTAAAGACAAAGGTGCCAAAAGGACAGGTGAAAGTGATTTTCTCATGGTTCTCAGGCGCTTCAGTAATTTGATAATAACCAGAATATCTATCCAAGAAGCAATAAAATGCATTACCAGCCACTCTGTCTAAAATTTGATCCAAGAATGGTAAAAGAAAATGATCATTCCTACTGGCTGAATTAAGTTTTCTATAATCAATGCACATTCTTCAACCAGTAACCATTCTAGTTGGAATCAACTCATTTTTATCATTTTTTACAACAATTAAACCAGATTTTTTTGGTACCACTTAAGTTGGACTTACCCACTTACTGTCTGAGATGGGGTAAAAGATACCCACTGTGAGAAACTTAAGCACTTCTTCTTTAACAACTTCCTTCATGGTAGGATTGAGCCTACGTTGAGCATCACGAACCGGTCTAGTATCATCTTCAAGATGGATTCTGTAGATACAAACAGCAGCATCAATACCTTTGATGTCGGCTATTATCCAACTAATTAAGTCTCGATGCTTTTTTAAGACTTCAATCAACTGGGTTTCATCATTCTGATTTAATTTTGAGGAAATCACCACAGGAAAAATGCCTTCTTCATGACCAAGAAACACATACTTTAAATCTTGAGGAAGTGGTTTCAGCTCCAACTGGAGAACTTCTTCATCTGAATATTTAAGTATATCTGGTGGTGTTAAAGTTTCAAACTGGAGTTTCCATCTTGCACCTACAAATTGTACTTCAAGTGGTAAAAAAGAATATGCAAAATAGTCCAAAAATTCAATATGGTCAGTTTTTTCATCAAATAAAAATTCAGGTGTCTGAAAAATAGAATCATTATCAGAGAAAGGAAAAGTTGAGCAAATAAATTCTGTTGGTGTCAAACTCTCCACAGCATTCAAATCACGTGTGTCATCAAAACGTCCTGACATCTTGCAAGCATTGAAAACGTTCAACTCAAGTGCCATGTTCCCAAAAGTAAGTTTCAGAACTCCACTTCTGTAATTAATCAAAGCATTTGATGTAGTTAGAAATGGTCTTCTAAGGATGACAGGATCTTGGTAAATAGTGGAGGCTGGCTGCTGCATATCAAGAACTACAAGATCCACTAGGTAGTAAAATTTGTCCACCTGGACTAGCACATCCTCTACAATACTCCTCTGCTCCTTAACTGATCTGTCAGCCAACTGTAGCATTATGGATGTTGTTTTCAGCTCACCCAATCCCAACTGCTCATACACTAAGAATGATAACAAGTTCACACCACTCCCCAAATCAAGTAAAGTTCTCTTAATGTATGACTCACCGATCATAATGGAAATGTTGGGAGAGCCGGGATCTCCAAATTTCTGAGGAGTCTCACTCAATATCAATGCATTGACTTGCTCCGTTAGGAAATCTTTCTTCTTTACATTCAGCTTCCTCTTCACTATGCACAAGTCCTTCAAAAATTTTGCATATGAAGGCACCTGTTGTATGGCATCCAAGAGTGGAATATTAATCTTTACTTGTTTGAAAATTCCCTGAATTTCAGTGTGGTATTTGTTTTTTTGGCCAGCTGCTAATCTCTAAGGATAGGGAACCACAGGTTGGTACTCCCTACTAGTTTTAGCATCTGCACTCACAGGCTTCTTCAGCTCTAGTCTCACTACCTCTGGTTCTATCTCAACTTCATCAGTCTCTATTACATCTTCAGGTTTAGAACTAACTATCTGTCTGTCCATGGTCATCTTAGGTTGGGGAACTTCCTTCCCACTTCTCAAAGTAAGAACGGCCTTCGCTGTCTCAATAACGTCTCCTGAGACATTATGCACTTGCAGTTATTGTTGCCTGTATACTTAAGTATTAGGCTGAGGCTGTGCTAGAAATTTTCCTTTCTCTAGGGTGCTCAATGCCGTGCTCATCTTATTAATAGTGTCATGCAACTCATTTATGACCTGAGTGTTCTGATTGTTTGTGGTGGCCTGAATCTGCATGAATTGCTGAAGTGTATTGGCCATTTGTGTCATACTGTCATCTAGAGATTTCTTTACAGATGATGAAGGCTGAAAACTCTGTGCAGCTATATGAGGTTGAAATCTAGGAAGAGGTACAAAAGGATAGCTCTGAGAACTCTGATATGGATGATACTGGTGCTGAGGAGCACCCTGATGAAATGGCTGCTGCTGAGATGGTGGAGACTAGCCAGGCTGATCATTTCTCCATGAGAAATTTGGGTGATTCCTCCAGCCCGGATTATATATTTTGGAAAAAGGCTGATTCTGTACTCTGTTAATCCAGTTAGCTGATTGCATCTACTCAGACCCACTTTCTTGAAATACTGGCATAATCGGGCAGTCTTGGGTCTTATGCCTCTACTACTTTCATAGCCTTCACTTTTTCCATTTCCATGACCTCCAGTCTTCTAGTTAAAGCAGCTATTCGAGCTTGAACATCAGTGTCTTCCTTAAGCTCATATATGCCCTCTCCAGAAATAGCCCTTAGTGGCTATGCTGTTAATGACACTCGATTAGTACAAGTGTTCCACTGTTGTACGCTCTTAGCAAGATAGTCAAAAAATGATAGTGCTTCATCTGGTTCCTTGCTAAAGAATTCTCCATTGCACATCGTCTGAACAAACTGTTTGTATTCTGGAATGAGACTAGTGTAAAAATAGCTCACCAACCTCCAAGATTCGAAACCATGATGTAGACAGATATTTACCAAATCTTTAAATTTTTCCCAACTGGCCTGAAAAGTTTCATCATGTTTCTGATTAAATTGACTGATTTGCTCTTGCAAAAATTAAGTTCTCTGAAAAGGAAAAAAATTTTGTCAGAATTCACGCTGCATATCAGACCAACTAGAGATAGAATTAGGTCTCAAAGAATTAAACCAAATCTTCACTTTATCCTTTAAAGAGAAAGGAAATAAACGAAGTCTAATACATTCATCAGTAATGGCCCTAGTAATAAAAGTAGTGCATACTAACTCAAAATCTGTCAAGTGCTGGTAAGGACTCTCAGAATCCATCTCGTGAAACTGAGATATCACTGACATCATATCATACTTAATAGAAAAATTAGGTACATCTTCGGGTAAAACAATGCATAAAGGTGTAGTAGTGCGAGTGAGTTGCAAATAATTCTTAAGAGTGTGTGGTGCAATTATAGTCATGGTTTCTTCAATTTCAATATCCTCGCTCATAGAAGAGACAGAAGATTTATCTACCTCTGAGCTATACATACTACTCTCAACACTCGATGTGACTCTGAACAACCTATTTGAATTATCTCCACCTATGACATGAAACATCAGTCTAAATAGCATATAAAAGGTTCAAGCAACTGATTGGTAGATACAAATGAAATATGTAACTAGTGATAAGATAGTGAAAAAAAATGAAAAAAAAAAATAAGTTTAAATTTAAGTTAGACAATTTTTCCCCAGCAACGGCGCCAAAAACTTGACTCACTCAAAAATGAGTAGCACAAAAGTTATCTCAAATACAGGAGGATGTAGTGTAATAATTAGGAATAAATTCCTAAATCGTCTCCTCATGGAAAGTTATTTAAAATCAAACTTGTTTAAAATAGTGAAAATATTCATAAAGAGAAAATAAAAATGATGGTATGTGCAATAGATGGAAGAGTGCAACAAGAATGAAAAAGGGCACCAGTCATGAACTATATTCATATTTTTAGATTTTTTTTTTTTAGTGTCGAAATGAAATGTAGAAGACTAACAAATTGAAATTAACAATCAAATAATCAACTAAACTGAACAATCTTAATTAATCTAAAAATTAAACAATAAAATTGACATTATTTAAGTCCTAATTAAATTTTAATCAATCTAATATGCAATAAAACTAAGAGATTAATAAAATTAAGTTAAGAATTAAACTAGATTAGAAAGTAATTGGCAAAATAAGAACTGAAAATTGAAAAGCTCCAAAATCAAGAATCTAGAGTTCATTTTTGTATTCGAATTACAAATTCTCAAAATTAATTTAAAGCAATTGTAATCACTGTTAAATGAATGCTTAAAGAAACGAGAAAAATAAATAATACGAAATAAATAAATAGTAAATAAATTGTCCAAACTTCTAAACCAAAAATTTCAAAATTATTATATAAATTTTAAACTGAAATTAATAAAAAATAAAGAATAAAAAGATCAAGTTAATTGAATAAAGATAGAGATTAAAAATAATAAAGAAGACTAAATTATAGTAGTAATTAAATCCCTCAAAAAATTATTCAATAGCACTATAATATAGATCTATACCTCCATTTCTATGTGCTGAAATGCCAAGAAAAATTATGTGCATGCGCTGAATCAATTAATGCCCCCAAAAAAAAAAAAAAAAGAATTGTTTTCCGTCAAAATTCGTTGTGCAGCATTCAATTATGCTCCCTTCAAGATTCTAAGTGTGTGGCGCTCTCTCTCCAAAAATAATAAATAAAGTACATATCTAAAGTTTCAATTTGAATGTATGAGTTGCCGTCCAAGTCTTCACTTCCCAAAAGCTAAAAGTTATCCATATCCTCATATCTATGCCACGTGTAAAAGACCTACAAGTTAAAAAAAAAAAAAAATATTTAATTTCTTCAAAAGTCAAATGAGTCTCTTACAGAAAGAAAACAAAAGAATATTTTTTTTTTTACTTTTTATATTTTTTTACCCACATACTTCATCTATTTACTTATTAAAAAAATAAAAATTAGAAAAAAATAAAAATAAAAAATAAAATATCAAAGATGTGTTATGTATGTAATATATATATATATAATCCAATTAAATCACAAGTTATAAATTCATGGTACTGATTAATTTAAATCACAACTCATATTTATGTATCTTAATCATTTTTCTATCTAAAACCAATAATAATGTAATGAAAGAATTAAAAAATATTAGTTCTAAATGTATTAAAATATGCAGTAAATCAGCTTAGTCAAGTAGCAGATCAATTATTTACTTAGTGTTAGTTAATTTGTTGGGGTCCAATAACTGCAAGTTGAATTATTCCACTATCAATGTTTATAAATATTGTAATGTGTATTAATGAAGTACATCATATTCATCCATTTTGATCCTGAGTATTGCAAGACATTGGCCCCTCAAAGAACCATATTTACTTTACATATTATTTAATTAGAAACACACATAACAATGGTCTTAGAGTTGCATTCTTACACCATGGCTGATGCTACCCGCCATGCTTAGCATGTGGAGGCAATGTCCATGTTGAAAGTAGAAATGGTGCATCAGCAAGAAGTGCAAAATAAACAGAGACAAATGCTGGAAGTAGTGTTATAACATATCAATAATTTGGCAGCCAGCTATATTAGTTGGCAATTATAGCTAGTTATCAACACTCAAGAGAAGGTTCATCCAACCCCAATGGTCAGGTTAGTAATAATCTTTTATTTGAAAGGAATGGGGGAATTCATGTTAGGACTCTTAGGTTGGACTTCCCAAAATTTGATGGATCTAAACTGATGAAGTAGGTTCTTAAGGCACAACAATTTTTCTCTTACCTTTATACCTTAGATGATTGGGAACGTTCATTCGATCCTATTTGACTCGATAATTGACGTTTCTGACCCAAACTGAGATTGCACAGTTTCATTTTTTTGGCAATTCTAGCTCGAATCCATTAACTAGTTAACCGATTTGTTTTCATTTTGGAAAAATTGGATTTTGGGATCCCATTATTTTAAAATCTTAGTAATTCCAATTAATATTTTTTTGAATTCTGTGATTATTTAGAATAAATTCTTATGGATATTTGTATACACAAATCATCTACATGCTATAGGGATCTTTCATATTTAGAAACAAAAAAAAAAAAAAAATCTGCGTGAAAGTTCATTAAGGACAAAGCCGTATCTATAGGGATCTGAGGATGCATTCCCACTAGAGATTTTGCGTAAGACTGTAAGATGAAGACCATCATAAACTCAGCTGGGATTTTTTGGTGTAAACAGATCTTTGTTTCAATGTCTTTTTTTCCAAAATTTTGAGGTGATGATATATCAAGAGATTTTTTTCTTGAATAATTTTACATATTTAAATTGCAAAAGACATGAAAAGGAATCATTTAACCTAGAATAATGACAGAGATCTTGCTATTGTCGCATAACACAAAAATGGAATTTTAAGCTCATCCAGATCATTGCTCAAAATGGTTTTCGAATTTGATTTTAGTACTTTCAAATCCATCATAGTCAAAAAAAGCCTAAGAATAAAAAACAAATCCAAAATTTATAACCAGAGGTCAAGAACTTTGAGACCCACACCTTAACTTTCAAAACCCACTACCACAGTCGTGGGTCAAGAAACTTTGAGATCTTGAAGAACCTCTGAGGACCTTAGGTAGATCTTTTGACTTCAAGAGAGCTAGCAAAGAGATGATGAAGCCAATGAGAAGAGGTGATGGAGCTTGGGTTGATCTTTCAACTTTGAGAGAAATGTGAGGATGGAATAAGAGAGAAGATGGAGCCAGTGAGAAGAGAAACTAGTGGAGGTGGAAGTGTGAGAGAGGTGAAGAGTAAAATGAGAAAAGTATGGTTTTTTTGGCTTTTATATCTACTTGTAGTTTGTAGATAGGACTGGAAGCTAGAATTGGGCCAATGAGTTTGAAGTATGCAGATCAAGATTAACACCTTTGGATCAGAATGCAAAGAGATGGTAGAGATTTTGGAAACCAAAAGATTTCATTTCACTACTTTGAGTTGGCTTAGACTTTGGAGGGAATCAAATCGAAGTCAGACTTTTTGGTTATACATTTGGTTATCAGGTAATTACCTGATCTGAATTGTTTAAATTTGAAAAAATGGTTAAAATTCCAAAAATTAAAAACTAAGCCACTGTTTGAGTATTTTAGTTCAGGTCATGTCAAAAAATCAGGTTGGGTTGGGCTCACTACTATTTTGTACAGACCTACAGATAGCTTTTTTCCATATGGAGGGCAAGGCCCTTTCTTGGCATTGTTGATTAATTGAATCTAGGTTGGTTCATGGTTGGGAGGAATTCGTCTCAGCACTTAGGAGGATCCAATGGGGACTTTCACAAACCTAAGACAAACAGCTACTATTGAGGAGTACCATACCCAATTTGCAGCCCTATCCAATAGGAATAGTAGGCTGATAGAGGAGTTCCGTATTAGTACTTTCATTAGTGGGCTAAGGGGTGATCTTAGAATTAAGGTAACTTTGTTTGAACCCACTACCCTTTTAGCTATCTTTGGATTAGCTAAATTGTTGGAGGAAGAAATTTTGCAAGGAGTTAGGGGTTAGTAGCCAGGAACCCACACTACACAACATTACACCCTTAAACTACTTGCCCCACCCAACTGATAGGAACCAAGATCCAACCCTAGCAATTACAACCCAACCAACTTAGTAAGAAAGCCCCATATGCCCATTAGAAGAATTACCCCAACCAAAATGCAAGAGATGCAAGAAAGGGGGTTATGTAACAGGCTCAAAATATTTCTATTGGAGGGTTTGGAGGAGGAAGAAGAGGAGTAGGAAGCATTTGAAGGAACCTTAGCCATCATACAATAAGGAGAAGCTGATGGGGAAGAGAAAGAAGTAGATGAACTAGTAGGCATTTCCTTATATGTCATGGCAGGTTCACTTTCACCGAAAACCATGAGGGTGGAAGGCATTATTATTCTTCAAAATGTGCTAATTCTTATTAATATAGGTAGTACTCACAACTTTATGGATCCTTATGTAGCAAGGAAGTCCAGACTGCCAATGGGAGAGAGCCAGCTAATAGTCAAAGTGGCTAATAATGATAACCTTGTCAAGGTTTTTGTAGGGCAGTGCCTATTCAACTACAACACTTATGGGTTAAGGCTCATCTTTATCTGCTGACTTTGGAAGGTTGAGATGTGGTTTTGGGAATAGATTAGCTAAAATTCTTGGCTTTATTTTATGGAATTTTTCTGACCGTACTGTGCATTTTACTTTCCATGGTGTAGTGGTAAAATTATAGGAAATTCAGACACCTAGCAAGGCTTTGGATAAAGGAAATCATATCCCTAAGTTAAAAAAGGGATTTGTGAAGGGAATCTAATTGTAGACTTGCAGTTAATAGGAAGGGACTTGGTGAAGTCTAAATTAGCAATTGATCCAACTATTCAGCAAGTTGTGGAGGAGTTTGAAGTAGTTTTTACTGAGCCTCATGGTTTGTCTCTACCTCAGAGTTATGTTCATAAGATACAGCTATAGGAAGGATCAAAACCAGCATGTGTGTGAACTTACATGTATCCCTATTATCAAAAAGCACAAATAGAGTGTTTGGTGGCAGAAATGCTAAATAGTGGCATAATTAGAGGCAGTCAAAGCCCTTATTTTTCTCTTGTCTTTTTGGTAAGAAAGGCAGGTGAGAGTTAGAGAATGTGTGTGGATTACGTGCCTTAAACAAAGACATAGTGAAAGATAAATACCATATCCCAAATACTGATGAGTTATTAGATGAGCTTAGAGCACAAATTTTTTCTAAATTGGATATGTGTTGTGGTTATTATTAAATCAGAATGCACTTGGATGACATACATAAGACAGCTTTTCGGACCAAGCATCACTATGAATTTGTGGTGACGCATTTTGGGCTCACCAATGCTCCATCCAACTTCTAATGATTAATGAACAAAGTTTTTAAACCCTATCTAAGAAAGTTTATCTTGGTTTTCTTTGACGATATATTGATTTATAGTAAGTCCTTGGGAGAACATCTATAACACCTACGCACTATTTTGGAGACTCTAAAATCTCACCAGCTTTTACAAAAGCTTCTAAATGTATGTTTGCAGCTAGGAGGTGGAGTACATAGGACACTTAATCTCTCAGAGGGGAGTTAAGGCTAATCCCTACAAAATTGATGCTGTGCAAAATTGGCCTTTGCCCAAAAATCTCAAGGCATTATGTGGTTTTTTGCTTCTCACTAGATATTACTGCAAGTTTGTATAGAACTATGATACTATAGCAGGACCCTAATTGCATTGCTTAAGAATAATTCCTTTATCTGGATTGACAAGGCACATGCAACATTTGAAAAACTCAAGGAAGCCATGGCGAGTCCCCCAATTTTAAGATTACCTAATTTTTCCAAGATTTTTATTGTGGAGTCTGATGCTTGAGGAGAAGATCTAGGACAACTCGATGTAGGAAGGGTAGCCAATTGCCTATCTTAGTTAGGGGCTCAAAGGGATAAGTCTTACCTTATCTACATACAAGAAAAAACTCCTAGCACTAGTTATGGCAATAAGGAAGTGGTGGTGTTATTTGGCAGGGCGACATTTCAAGGTAGGATATTGGTTAGCAAGCCTTAAAATACCTTATAGAGCAAAGGGTAGGCACTCTTGCCTAACAAAAATGGGTCTCAAAATTGTTGGGCTATGATTTTTTTATGGAATACAAAAGTGGAAAAACAAATAAAGTAACCAATGCCCTATCACGAATACCCTCTACTGAAAACCCATAACCAATAGCAAAACTAACCACCAAACCAGAACCCATGCAATCAACTACTCCCATCCACCAAACATCCACCTTCAAGCAGTAAGCCTCATACAAACACAATGGATAGAAGAGTTACATAAATCTTACCCTTAATATCCCTAGTTGCAGGAGCTCAAATGCAATTGCAATCAGGGAATCTTGGATCTAATTTAATACCAAATTCGCAATGGCAAGTTACACCTTGGGACTTTGGTGCCATATCAGTAACAGATCTTGGAACAATTTCATAGCACTCCATTAGGGGGTCAACATGGGTACATAAGATATATTCTAGAATTAAAAAGGACTTTTTCTGGCTTGGTTTATGGAGGGATGTTCGAGCTTTTGTTCATGAATGTGACATAAGTCAAAGAAACAGAGTGGAAACAATACAACTTGCTGGCTTGCTCTAGCCATTGCCCATTCCTATACGGAATTAGGAAGATATTAGTATGGATTTTATTAAAGGGCTGCCACCCTTTGGAGGGCATACTATGATTATGGTTGTGGTTAACAGATTGAGCAAGTATGCTCATTTCATGTCTCTCTCTCACATCCATACACAACACTGATAGTAGCAAGGCATTTTCTTGACAATATCTTCAAATTGTATGGGTTACCAAAAACTATTGTCAATTCTAGGGATCCTATCTTCAAAAGTCAATTTTGGAAAGAATTGTTTAGGATTAGTAGCACAGAGTTATTGCTTAACTCAGCTTACCATCCACAGATGGACGATCAACCTAAAATAATGAATAAGGGGTTGGAATGTTACCCATGGTGCTTGTCAAGCAAGAGACCATGTGAGTGGGAATGGTGGCTATCACTAGATGAGTATGCTTACAACACACCTGAGCATACCTTTACACGGATCTCACCTTATGAGGTTGTCTATGGGAAACCACCACCACAGATGTTGCCTTATGAACTGGGGTTGTGCCCTTAACGTCAAATTTCAATAGCTATGTGACAGAACCTCAAACTTTCTCCTCGTTATTTTGGGCTGTTCAAAATTGTGCAACCAGTGAGGAAAGTATCCTACAAGCTTGATCTGCATGAGTAGTTGCAAATCTACCCAACCTTCCACATATCGTGTCTTAAAAAGACATTGGGAGCACACATACAACCATTGGCTGACCTTCCCAAAGTTATAGCAGAAGGAACCCTAGTTCTCCAGCTCGAGAAAGTATTAGAAAGGAGGTTAATCAAGAAGGGGCTAGGACCTAGAGTGAGATGTTGATTCAATGGAAGGGCATGGCTATTGAAGATGCGACGTGGGAAGATCACAAGAAGTTGCAATGGCTCTTCCTTGACCTTGAGGGCAAGGTCTTCTGAAAAGGGAAGTTGTGTTGTGGGTCTTTGAAACCCTAGTTATTCGGCTAATGTCCAAGGGCTACGGCTACATAGGCATAATCAATTTCATTTTGTTATGGTTGTTTATGTAATTTCTATTATTCAGTGTAGTTTGCCTGTCTAGTAGGGTTTAATTGTTGGCCACGTAAAAATATGGGCTCGTGGAGTAATGGGTCAATTATTTACTTAGTGTTAGTTAATTTGTTGAGGGTCTAGTAATTGTAGGTTGAATAAGTCCATTGTCAATGTTTATAAATATTGTAACGCGTATTAATGAAGTACATTAGATTCATCGATTTTGATACTGAGTATTGGAGGACATTGGCCCCTTAAAGAGCCATATTTATTTTACACATTATTTAATTTCAAACACATATAACAGGTTTCACCCAATCTAGGATTGTGAAATTCTAGGAAGCCAAACATACACTAGTAGTTTGCATTTAAAAATAGTTTAAGCAATCCTAGTTTCAACATATTTTGATGTTCTAACCAGTGAGTTGAGTCGATATGGATCTAGAAAAAATCTCAAGTGAATTCCATAACATTGGAATCTCACCTTTAAACTATTCCTCTTAACCATTTCCACAAAACATTGGAAAGATTCTGACGGGTCATGAGTTTGTTTTTAATGAAAAGAGAATATAAATAAGAAGAAACTAGAACAAACCATTTTCTCCCCTTTTGTGACCCAGCATACTCTTTTCTGCGAGAGAAAATATGCAAGAAGCAATATGAAACTCAAGGTAATTTGTAGATGGAAGAGGAGAGAGAGAGAGAGAGAGAGAGAGAGAGAGTTGAACATCAATGGGGGGGAGACAACAGAGTGACACAAAGATTTTTTTTTTCTGAAACTGCAGAAGATGAACCAGGTTTGACTTCAAGATTTGCATATAAAGAAGAGGGGGTGGTGAGGGGGGAGGTGGGAGAGAGAGGGAGAGAGGGACTCGAATGGATTGGGAGAGAACAGGGTGACAAACCTTTTGCCCATATTCTGATTTAAGCCAAAGTGCCAAGTTTATTCATTTGATTTTCAAACCCAATTTGCCACATAATGAGGTGTGGTGTGGAATCTTAAACGGGCTTCATAGTAGATTTTCTCGTTTGATTTCCCTCTTAAAAATGCGTAAGATTGAATCGATAAATGTTAGTAGCTAGGGAGTTTCTCATGGTTTAAAACATGGTCAAGATAATACTTTTAAATCTGAAGGAAACTACTCTATTTTGCCACATGCATTGTTGTCAACTTGCATTGTCACGTATACTGGCAAAAGTAGTTGAATTACATTTTTAATGGGCAATGTGTTGGGATTAACTAGTTACCAGCAACTAAGTTTAAGTGTAATAGTGGAAGTAAAACAAAAGAAAATAAAAACAATCACACACAGAGTGCCAAGATTTAAGTGGTTCGGCTCAATGTGAGCCTACGTCCATTAGCCGAGTTGGTCCCCATGATCTCACTATAAAAAAAGGTGGAGTACAAGAGATAAATCATAAAATCCTCAATCCCATAGCCCCAGTACACACAATGAAATCTTAGGAATCTCACAAAAGGATCTCTCTTTCTCTCTCTATATTATGGATGCTTAAAGTTACAATACAATAAAAAAATAACACGTATTTATATCGTACGGCGCGGAAAAATCTTAATTACAAATATTCACTCGAACGGTGTGTTGAGCGAACAATCTTCCTAGAGTTCTCTCAAGCTGACTATTGAGAGAGTGTCGAGCGAACAATCTGCCTGGGGTTCACTCGAGCAAACTGTCGAGCCAACGTTCACTTAAGCCAAGGTCGAGCCACAATCAAGTGAAGTCTTTGGAATAATGTTTTCAATAGGAATCAAACCACACTCA
This sequence comes from Carya illinoinensis, assembly GCF_018687715.1. NCBI lineage: Eukaryota > Viridiplantae > Streptophyta > Magnoliopsida > Fagales > Juglandaceae > Carya > Carya illinoinensis. The sequence continues at coordinate 33,101,081 of NC_056756.1, forward strand.
ACACAATGTATGACCTCACGAGCATCAACAACGAGGCGTGACCCTTAGCATGCCAGTGATGGCCAACCTTGGTGGAGCTCGTATACGAAATGGGACACATGCTATTAAAAATAGATGGGGAGCAATAAAAGTTGAAATTAGCTTCCAAAGTTTAAGCAAAAACTAGGGAAAAAGAGACAAACGAGACCTAAAGAAGGAAGAGAAGATAAAACAATAGGAGAAGATGAAGAAAATGTGAGGATTAAAGAAAGAAGAAGAGGGAAGCCTTCCACCATTTTTTTTTTTTTTTTTTTTTTTCTTGAGGGTCTCTCTAGAACCTCTAAGTAGAATCATGTTCCCAAACAAGTTCCTAGTTAAGTGGAATTGTGATAGATTATAAGTTTAATTAATAAGTTATTAAGTCTATTTAAGTAAATAGCTAGATAATGTAGAGTGACTCTAGCTAGCAGCGGAAAAAATGAGTAGTCTCTACTTATTGAAAAATATAAGACATTTTGATTATTGTGTTTTTTAAAGTGATTAATTATATAATTGATAAATGAAGTGAGCAAATAATCTCTAGATTTTAACTAAATAGCTAGATACCAATTTCAAGTAAAATTGAGATGAACTAGGCCGGGAGATTTCTTTTATATCTTAATAGTCAATCCCATTGTAAGTGAGTAGTGATGCTATTCTAAATTACATTGAGGAATAAGAGAGATTGGCAAGTAATCAATCACTTTCGTGTTTTCGTACACCAATTACTCCATCAGCTTTTAACTTGGAAATGACTAAACTAAAATGCAATTAAAACTCCAATAGAAAAGCATCACTAACACCTCAACTTTATCATATGGTAAAAAGATTCTCCAATGGACATGAAGTTGAATGCATGGAAGAGAGCAGACACCATAAACAAGTCGCCAAGCTTTAATAATGTTATTTTGCGGAAAAAAGTATACACAACATAATTATATTTGAGAGAGAGAGAGAGAGAGGTTCTATGCGGAGCCCAAAACTTTCCATATAATTGTATTTCTTTTATTTTCAAAATCAGTCAAGAGTCGTTGTAATAAATGCAATAAGAACTTGATAGGACAGAAGTCATCATAAGCTAGTTCGGAGCCTAGGAGACAAAAGGATTTAGCCCCCACTAATTTTCTTCTTGAATTCCAAGGCAATTTGGGTAATGAATTGCAGGCAACCCGGATCTGATAAAAGAAGTTTTCTTAACTAGGGGTGTAGGTGTTTTCGTCTGGACTGAAAAAAACTGACTCATTAAGGAATCGGTAGGTCTTGATCCAAGAAAATAAAGAAATTCGATTTTCAATCCCATTTCAAGATGATAATTTCTCACCTTGGATGGACCTCACCGATTGAAATTAATATATAAATTCTTAAATAATTTCTTATATGATATTTTGTAATTTTTAAGTAATTATTTAAATTAAAAATAAGTAATTATGTAATTTTCTTCTAACTTATTATTTATGCTTATATTATATAAAATATTAAAAGTTAAGAATTTTAAGACAAGATATCAATTATTAATTATTCATAATACACATACTATTAGCATTATTAATTTATTATACTCAATTAAAATACTAATTGTTAATTTAGACACTTAGATATTATTAAATATTCTCAAAACTTCTCATAATTTTCTCTCTAAATATCACCCAAATACAAAACACTTATTAATTTTAAACTTTTAACTTTTTCATCTAATTATTAACTAATCATTATCTAAACACAACCCAAAAAATGTTCCCAAACTTCCAAACAAAACTTGATAGAAAAAAGAAAAAAAAAATGATCCAAACTGAGACACTTGATCAACTGGATCGAACCAAAGCGGTTTGGTCAAGTTCAAACTACTGCTGGATCAAATGAATTGGTTTGATTTGAAATCCTCCTTCAAAGCCAATCGGACCAAACCAATTATACTTAGTCTTAAGTTCTCAGCACTACCAAATTAAGACAAAATGCAAGAAGAAAACAAAGAAAGAAATGAGAGATTCAACAAGTATTAATTGACCCTAGTACTTTTACTTTTATCACTTCTAGTATTTTTTTTCTTAGTGGCAATAATCCTAACATTTAGTTAACTGTTATATTATAACATGAGAAATTTCAACAATGATGCAACTAGACCAAAACGGAAGTAATAATTGATTGGTCCCTTTTTGTTTTTTTGTTTTTGAAAGCAAGATTGTTTTATTAATCAATACTACTGCAATAGAGTATGAATATATGGAGGACTAGCCTCCATATCCATAATTACATCATATATATGCAAAGCATTTTTGGTCAGGAAAGTCTCTACAAGTAATATTAGATCAGTAGATCAGGAAATTAACTCCTATTCATTCTCATAGTGGCTATGACTCTTCGTTCCTAGTCTCTAGCTATAACCCCAATTCCAATCTTGTATTGAGCTTTGTCAATTGTAGCATTTGATGGTAATCTTTGAAGGAGGTGTCTAGCACTGAAGTTGATTTCTAATAGCTTCTGATGAGCTTGTTCTCTCTGCCTAAATTGCCTTCATCTCCTGCCAAAGTTGTTTAGAATGCAACACCACATTTTCTGGATGGGTTAATATTGCATTAAAGATAAAATCATTCCTTCTCAACTATATTCTTCTAGAAACCACATCAATTTTCTCAATCTATTCCTTCTCAAAGGTTTCATAGATGTTTTCCAATAACTCTATAAAAATCATCTTAGTGAAACTGCTTTTCTGTATTTGCTTGGTACATTGACTCTAGATGTCTCGAACTGCAATACACCCCAACAAGGCATGATCCATTGACTCTTCCTTCTCTAAACAGATAAGGCATTTTGAATTCTCCACAACTTTCTTTCTGAACATATTCAAGTTTGTAGGAAGTTCTTCTAGGCATGCTTTCCACAAGAACACTTTGTCTGCGTTTGTAATGTTCAGCTTCAAGGCTATTGACCATTATCTCCTTTGTCTATTACTGTTAGAAGGTTGCCCTTTAGTTCTTTCTTGAATTTATTTTTGTAGATGATAAGCACTCTTTACTTAAAACTGTCAATGATTAGCTTGTTTGGACTATTGCAGAAACTTGGTGGAATTTTCAAGATCGTTTAACTTCTTCTCTTGAAATAATTTTTGCAATCAAATGATGTCTCTAGTCATTAGTATTTGAATCTATTAAGGTTTGTACTTTTGCATCTTCCTTGAGGATCTTTACAACACTCCGGACTTTGAAAGATGTTGGATGGAGTAACCATTTATCTTTCCAAATTTGAACATGTTCTCCATTTCCAATTCTTCATATTGTTCATTCTTTTAACAAGTGTCTTGTTGCTAGGATACTCCTCCAAATAAATGATGGTTTCCTACCAACTTTAGCCTAAAATAAAGAAACCTCAACAAAATATTTGAACTTCAGAACTTTTGAAGCTAAGGAGTTAGGGCTCTAGATAAGCCTTTAGCCTTGCTTTGCAAGCATGGCAAGGTTAAAACTTTTCAAGCCCCTGAATCCTAGCCTCCCAAAAGACTTAGCCTTTCCCATCCTATTCCAAGAAACCTAATGTGTCTTTTTTTCCTTGTATTGTTGTCCCTACTAGTATTGTGCATAACTCGATTAATAATTTTGCAAAGAGAGTTAGAAAGTTTGAAAACTCCCATGCTATAAGTAGGAAGTGCTTGAACCACTAATTTGAGCAGGACTTCTTTACTTACCTATGTTAAAAACAACTTCATTTTGTAATTGCAGATCCTTTGCCCCACTCTATCCAAGATGCTTCTAAAAGAATTGGCTCGAGCTCCTCCAATGAGTGCTGGCAGTTCTAGGTACTTTTCATATGACACAATAGATCTTATGCCTACTATCCTAAGGATGATGTCTTGAGTATCTCTAGGTGTGTTCTTGATAAAGTAGTTGGAAGTTGTTTCTTTATTCAATCTTTGGCTAGATGGCTTCCCATAGGATTCTAGAATGTGTCTAAGCCTGCTCCACTCTAATGAATTAGCTTTACAAAACAGAAGGCTATCATTTGCAAAAAATAGATGGTTAATGTGAAGCTTTCCTCGAGCTAAGGGGATGCCTAAGATAACACCAGAGGTTTCAACATGGTTTAGAAGATTGCCCAAAGCTTTAGCACACAATCTGAAAAGGTAAGGTGATAATGGATCACCTTGCCTGATTCCTCTGGTTCATTTGAAACAATCTCGAGGAATACCATTAATGAGAACAGAATATGAAACAAATTCAATGCACCCTATCACAAGATCAATCTATCTTTGAGGAAAACCCGATTTCTTCAAAATTGTTCTCAGAAAAGCCCATTCTATTTTATCATAGGCCTTACTTGGGTCTAGCTTTAAGGCCATATATCCTGATTTCCTAATCAACCTACTATTCATTATATGCATGGCCTCGTATGCCATAATTATATTATCAGATATCAACCTTCCAAGTACAAATTTATATTGAGTAGGAGCGATAATGTCATTTAGAACAAGTTTGAACCTATTAGCCATAGTCTTAGAAACAATTTTGTAAATAACATTAAACAGGCTAATACACCTAAAATTAGAGACTTTTGTAGTGGACTTGAGTTTTGGAATAAGAGCAATATAAGTCTCATTAATAGAATCAATCAATCCATTAGCATTAAGCACATGTAAAATAGTATCACAAACATCTTTTCCAACAATACTCCAGTGATTTTGGTAGAATGTTTTTGAAAACCTTTCAGAACCTGTGAACCAATAGCATTCATTTGGAAAATTAACTCCTCAACATCCTAGATAGTGTAATCTTTTAATAGCTAATCACTCATTTCAACCTTCACTTTTAGAGCCATGAACTGGAGGCATTTTTCAATCCCTTCAGGCTTGGAAGATGTGAAGAGCTTCTAAAAGAACAGTTGGAATTGAGAATTGATCTCTTCATGTGTTGTAACCAAATTACCTTCCCCATTTCTCCTTCTTTGATTTGAAAATGTGTTTTTATCACCTTCCTTCAACCATCTTGTTTAGCCCTTTGCTTCCACTTGAGATTGTCCTTTTCTAACAATAAGTCCAATTCCTTTTGCAACTATTTGATATTGCTAGTCAAGTCACCTTGATTTAATTTCTAAAGATGTTGAATTTGGTTGAGTTTGGAGGAAATGATGCCCTTTTGGTTGGCAAAAGTCATTTTACTCCATATAGTTAGCTTGTTTTTACACCTTTGTAATCCAACAATAGTAGCCATAAGCTTGTTGGTGACAATTGTATGTTTTTTCCACATATCCTTAATAATTAAATGACATTCCCCTCTCTGAGCCCCACTAGTTTCATAACTATTTTTTTTCCTCTTTCCTATCACCATACCAACGGTTCTGCATTGTAATCAGTAAGGGACAATGATTTGAGCTATATGCTATGAAGGTTCTCATAGATGTTGCTGAGTACATGTCATGCCAACCTGAGTTGCCAAAATCTCAATCAAGTTTTTCTTTGGTAAAATTATTTCCTTCTCTGTTATTACTCCATGTACTTATTGCCTATGTAACCTAGGTCACTAAGTACACTTTCTTCAACAGCTTCTCTAAATGCCTCCAATTGTCTATATGGTCTCACTGCTGCCCCTTGTTTCTCATAATGATGAAGTATCTCATTGAAGTCTTCCACACATAACCATGCCACTCCCATATCTAGCTTTAATACTCTAATCAATTTCTAGCTAAGAATCCTTTTGGCAATCAAAGGATTCCCATAAAAACCAATTAAAAGCCAATTCCTTCCCCTCCTTGAAACTGTATCTCTTAAAGATATATGACTTTGAGTATAAGATTCTATAGCAGCATTTATATGACATTTTCACTGAAAAGCAAGGCCTCCACTTAGACCCTTATTGCTAATAACATAATTATGCTCAAAACCAATACCATTCCTTACATTTTTCACTTTATTCCTAGTACACTTATTATCAATAAGAAAAATAAAGCTTGGAGACTTTCCATTCACCATTTGTTGAAGGTCTCTAAGTGTTGAGGGTTTCCCAACTCTCGGCAGTTCTAGCTTAAGCAACTCATGGCTAGTGGTGGGGTTGCTTAACAACCTCCACCAATTCTTCCTAGTTTAAGCTCCTTTCATGGAAAAGCATGTGCTTAGTGTAACAGCCCGCTAAAAATTCAATTGTGAAATTTCTATTAACTTTATGAATCTCGTGAAAACTCCATAAGTTTTCACGAATCCATTAATCGTATAGGTTTTTGTCTAATTACATAGTTAGTGTTATTATTTACTATGGTATCAGAAGTGTGTTTTTGATTATTGGAGATAGTTAGAAGTGTCAAAATGTATTATGGTTTGTGCCATTAGACTCGGAGGGTTATTTAAAGTCTTATGGCGCAATAACATTTTTTCATATTTTCGGACAAAACGTCTGTTCAAAACTGTAGATATTATTGGATAAAAAGAAATATCTTGAGGTAATTTTCGTGAATATTATTGGGTAAAAATATTTTGAGTTGATTTTTATAGATATTATTAGATAAAAATATCTTAAGTTGATTTTTTGTAGATATTATTGGATAGAATATTATGAGATAATCTTTTATAGATATTTTGGGTAGGAGAAAACTACACTCAACTTTCAACTCCAGCCTCATCTCTTCCATATCTCATCCATAAGTATCTCCAACCACCTCTCCCCACGAAATTATCTTCATTTACACTTTTCATTGAAAGAATATCAAACACTCTCTCTCGGATAGCTTTTAGGAGGTCTTTTGCACACCCATTTCGAAGCTCTTGTAAGTATTTTATCATAAAGTCTCCTTCATATAAGTTGTTCCTTTTTAAGTCTAGTTTATAGGGATATATTATTTGCCCCATTTTAAGATTATTTGGTCAGTCAAATATTATATAAACTATAGAAAGGTCATTCTGGGAGATAAACTGGAGAATATGTTATAGTTTGGAGTTTTTGACCAAGCTAATGGATAGATATTGGTCCGAAATTTTTATGGAGTATTTTTAACATGTGTATATGATTATTGGTTGAGGATTTTTGCATGATTAAAGGTTTTGATGAAAGATTTTCTTAGATTTAGAAACTGGAAGAGGAAAAACAGTTTCTGTTTTGAGAAAGTTTAACTCTTTGGTGGTCTAAACCTATTCCAATGACTTTGATAATTTTATTGGAGGATCCTAAGCATCTTATATACATGTTATATTATTATTTTGAAGATATTTGATGTTAGTTTCAAAGATATGAAATTTTATGCAAAAAGATATTCAGATAAGCCAAAGTGTGGATATTCTTGGCTAAATTTATGTTTTGGTTAATTTCTAACCATGTGATCTTGAATTAGAAGCTTATATATATTTTAGGACATCTTTTTAAACCATGTGATGGTTTGGTTTGAAAATCATATATTTATAAGTCAGAGATCAAGAGATTTATCAAAACTAGTTGAGGAAAAAGTTTCTGTTTTTGGACTAAGTGTAAAACCAAAAACTCCAAATGTTATTTTGTGATTTTGGTGACTTTAGTTTGATGATTTAAAGCATGGTTGATGTTAGGATGATATTATGAATATGTTAGAAGTAAGATTTGATTTTTGAAATTCTTGGAGATGTTTTGATTTAAGGTCAAAACTTGTGATTCAAGTGCTTGGATCTTTTTATAGAAAAGTTTGGTGTTAATTATTAGATTTTTTTAAATGGATGTTTTAAGTATGGTTTTGAACTTAGAATTGGAAGATGTTTGTTGCAAAATTTTAGTTTAAGCATGAGTTTTGAAGTTGGAAGGAATTGCAACAAAAATCAAGGGAAATGGCCTATGGATGTTTCGGCCATAGTGTGTTCTTCATAGTTGTATTTTGTTTTAAATTTTTCTGAGTTGATATTTAAGTTTAGGACAAAATTTACATGAGGAATGTAAATTTTGAAAATTTTGGAGTTAGTATGCAAAATCCTTAAGTTATGGGTAAAACGGTCATTTTCCCACATGTAGAGAGTAAAATGAAAATTTTACTTTTTAAGTTAGTATTTTCCATATTTCAAATTATTAGTGATTTAGTTCTAACTTTTAGAATCACTAATTACAGTTCCTCGTGGTCGCATTTGAAGTTTTATAAGAAACGCGGAGATCGAGGTAAGTTAGCTTTTAACTTACTAGCAGTCTACTGTGTATGTGTGCTAAGTAAATGAACTACAGTATATGTATGTGTGTTATCATATATGTCATGCCATGCCAAATTATCACGTAATTGTCTATTATACAGAATGTATTCTGTCATCAATTTTTATCTGTTACATAATATATTTTGTTATGTATTACTGTACATTACAAGTACGTCATGCTAAGTATGCCATCTATTACATGTATGTCAAGTCATGTAATATTCACTGTTGCAAGTATGTCATGTTAAATATGTTGTCTATTATATGTTATGCCATGTTACGAAATGTTTCTATCTCAAGTTGGTCATGTATTTCAAGTTATGTTCAAGTCAAGTTATGTTACGTCAGGGCTTCAGTCCTTTCGTATTCCAGTCACGTTTCATCTTGATTACTTATGTATGGGGTCACAGCAATTGTGACGCATACACTATGTGAGACACAACAATTGTGACACGTAGAATACATGGGGCCACAACAACTGTGGAGTATGTATTTAAGCAGTTAAAGAATAAGTTTCCGTATAATACATGGGGCCACAACAACTGTGGAGTATGTATTTACACGTAGAATACATGGGGCCACAACAACTGTGGAGTATGTATTTTTCATGTTAAGTCAAGTTTGTGTAAAATACATGGGGCCACAACAACTTGGGAGTATGTATTTACACGTAAAATACATGGGGCCACAACAACTGTGGAGTATGTATTTTTCATGTTAAGTCAAGTTTCAGAACAAGTTCATGATAAGTCAAGTTTCAGATCAAGTTCATGTTAAGTCAAGTTCAGTTAATGTTTCAATTTAAGTTATGTTAATTATGCTATGTTGTACACCAAGTTATGCTTTAATTACTTATGAATTTTATTATGCATTTATGCTTTTACTGTCATGCATGCATCATTAGCTTGTGTGGAAGTTTTTTGTTAACTTACTGAGATTTGTAATCAAATCTCACTTTGGTAGTCCCAACTACCATTCCCCCCGAATGGTAGATCTTGTTACAGGACCTGAAGGAGAATCAGGAGCTGATCAACTAGACACAGTTGACTAAGCGACGGTGTGACGTCAATGTTAATATAGTAGTTAACGTAAATTACTACTTGTACAATAGAGTTGCATCTTTAGTACTTTTTGGATCATAACCATTTTGGACTAGTGTTGTGATCTATTCAATGGGTCTTTATGTATGAAGTATGTTTTAAGCATTTGGGATATTTTCAATTTGGTGCATAGTATTGCTAAAGAAAAAAATTATCCGCTGCGAATATTGCATAATGTTAGATGCATGTTAGGAACATTGCATCTTATATGTCATGAACGGGGGCAGGTAACCTTGTGTTGTATGTCTCGACGTTTCAAATGTCCGTCCGATCCCAAATGGAATTTGGGGGCATCACACTTAGCCTTTTTAGTTAACATATTTTTCAAGTCCATCTATTGACAATTAACTCCATTCCTCTTCTTAGAGTCCGTCTTCCCAGTCTAATTAATAATATATTGAGAGCCGGATTGATCATTAAAGAATTTATCCCTAGCTCTTCTCTTCCAACTAGCATGTGTTTTAGTTCAAGCTAGCACTTGGATTTGGTCAGAAATAAATTGATTTAGAGAGCTTACTTGATTAGTCAAAGTGTCAATTGATTGCTGGATTGAAGCTAATTTCTTTGAATCCTTAGTGCTTGTATCCTCCACACCTTCCATGAATTCCTCCTATTTTATGATATTGGCAGTCAATAAGGGAGGACCTTCCTTTTCAGTGTCATTTCCATCTTGGGGAGGTTGAGTACTAAAAGTTATAGGTGATACCAAATATTTTTCCTGCTCACTCCTCTGATTTAAAATATTCTCCAATATCTCTTAATTATTTGATTGAGCAATCTTCTTCTACTTTTCAGGGATCTTCTCTAGGATCAACTCAGTTTGTGCCCGAGATCTATTGTTGCATTTTCCATTGCCCTACTTGAGATTCTTGCCGGAAGTTCTATGTTCTTGATCATACTTTTGCTGTGTTGTCGACAGGAGATGCTCGTAACCATGGTCCATACTGGCTTTGTGCCTTATCAGACAAGCGCATACCTTGATTAATCTTTGGACAATGTTTCCTGATGTGTTTGATAACACCATAATGAAAACAAAAAATTGGAAGACATTTATACTTGAAAGGAATCCGTATTTGCTTTTTATAAATCTTCCTTGAAGTAAAGGCTTTGTGATATCAATCTCCACCCTAACTCTTAAAAATTTTCCCCATCCTTAAACTTCCAACAACAGATCCTAGTTGAAGTCCAATCTACTTGGTCATGCATGTCAAAGGTATATTGTGAAGTTGCACCCATAAATACTCTTTGGAAGAGGAATTATCTTTTACAAGAATATTACCTTCGAATTGTTGAAGGCATACAAGCAACCTGTTGAAGGATCATGGGCCCCCTGACATAATAATTTCTTTATCATGCTCATTTTGAAACTTCAACATATATATGTTTTCTAAGTGAATTGTATCCATCCATCAAGTCTCCACACTTTTGCCATGCTTGTGTGGAAAGCTTCCCTATTTAATACTTTGTCAGCCAGTGCAAGAAGACCAAATTTCCTTTTTGATATTGACTCATTTAGTTCTTGTCTCTCTTGATCAGTGAGACTGAAACATTTCCATAGTTTTGCTAATTCTTAATCCATCATAAACTCTTTTGACTTACATCACCTTGCCAAGGCAAAGAAAACACCTCAACCTTCAAGAATGGAGAGGAAATTAAGGGAATAAGCCTTTGTCAAACTATTATGTACAACTTTTGGTTGGCCCTTTTTACATGCATAATGTGTTGCGTACCAGTATACCATCTACTGCAGAAGAGCACTAGTAGTGGGCTAGCTAAAGTTAAATTTTAGTCAAAGAATAACTAAAGTGTCCAATAAAGTGCAATACTGGACTCAATAAATGAACAATATTTTTAACTTCAGATCATATAGGTGGATAAATTTGTTGAGCTGAAAGAGCTGGCCAAATATTATTTTTAGACTAAAAAATGATCTTCTTGAACGCCAATGCCAGGATTCGGTTGATTTTATTTTACCACTTCTTTATTTGGTTGTTAGGTAAGATATCGATGCAATTTTTTTTTTTTTAGTGAGCTGTGATTTTTTTCTTGATTCGGTACAATTTTGTTTGCAATTTGTTTATTGGTGTAGTAAAAAGTGGTTAGTTAAAATTTATAAAAGTGAATTTTCTAGCTAAAGTTTATTGAGGCCACTACTAGTGTTTTAACTTCAACATATTTATGTCCTTATGTGGATTTGGAGATTCTCAACAGAGTATCTTTGACTCTCTTTCACCTTTTTTGTTAGGTCTCTCGTGGTAAATTTTGAACTCTTGAGTCTTGACACTTGTAGTCCACATTTAATTTGTATGTAAAGGAGGCTGGAAGTGGCACTCAATAAAATATAAAAGAAGAATATATATATATATATATATAAAGAAAAAATACAAACAAAAGATAACAAAGCAGCACAAAAACGATATGCCAACTACTATAATAGTTGAAACTTAACACCAAAAAAAAAACTAGTCCTAAAATAAGATAATGGATTGAATGTATGAGAAATATTGAATACAATTTTGATTTCGATTGTTATTTGTAAAGTATAGCACCGCACTTTATACCTTCCATTTTGCAATTATGTATTAATACATAATTGAGAGAAGTATTGCTAGGTTATAGAAATAACTTAAAGTTACAAAACGACATAATTTGATATGATGAAAATATCAATCTTCACAATTGGGAGCACTACATTATCATTTTATGTCAATATGTGAATTTATTTTTATAAAATTCTTTTATAAACCAAACATTTTCCCGACACGAAAAATAATAGTTAAAAGTTTGCTTCTTGGCCAACATGCAAAGGGATAAAGGATAAGAAAAACAAAACAGACGTTTTTCTCTATCAACTGTATTGGGTTAATCTATGACCCCTAGTTGAATATTTTGATGCGATGTGCCAATAATTTTATTGTATATCCAGTTTTGAGGCTGTGTTTTCATCATAGATTATACTTTGGTCTATTGTTATAAGACATAAATTTGGAGTAATTGATTTTTTTTTTTGGACTTCTTCGCTTTATTACAATATTGAAGAGTTTTAAATGTAAATTGTTTCTCATGTGATTGTTCTATTAACTTGTAACTTATTAATGCATGATTTTATTTTTAGTCTTTCACCTAAAGGCAATTTTTTTTTTCCTTTAAATCTGTTTTTTATTTCCTAGTATATATAGTGACTCTTGTAGTCAAGGGAATTTGTAGCTGTTCCATTTGGTAGAAATTTCATGCAAATAGCATGAGTTGTATTAAAGAGATTTGTAGGACAAATGCCACTACAATATATTTGACATTTTCTCACAATTTAGAACTTGTGATGACCACAAAACAGTCACTAAATCTAATTTGTGATCATCTAACCATCACTAAAGTTGAGGCATATATGATTAACATCCAAATTGCACTATCTGTGATGGTAACACATGCACACATAACTCGTGTTTTATTAGGATGCAATGAATCATCGTCATTTTAGAGTACAATATGCCCCACCATAACTTTTTTAAACATTTGAATAGTGTTGGAATATATTCAAACATGAATAGATGTACATGCGAAAGTAATATTTTAAAATTATACATATATTGTTTGGCTGAATTACATTCGAATATCATGAGTGACATTTGAAACAACATGCTCTATCGTGAATACATATTCATGTTACATGTGCACGATATGCACCAAAGTGTGAATGCATGTGCATAGCATTTGAATGTATTATCTTGCTTTGAAATTTTAAATTTAAATATCTGAACATGTTGTCAGAGCAAAATAAGGAACATACTATTGGAAAGAAAATAGATATTTAGAATATGATAATATATAGAGGAACAAAATATATGACCAAAAATAACTGATACTGTCCATTAAATTAAGGAGCAAAACATTTTAGGACATAAAAGAATATATACAAAACCAAAAATTAGTCACTGCAGCTCAATAGTTGTTGCTTGTAAAGTCATGAAATTTGTCTCCCAATGCATTGACCTTATTGTTTAAGATATCTAAACAAGTGTTGAATGAGGATATCTTGTCCTCTAATGATGCCTGGAGAGGCCCAATATGTGCATCAAACCATTCATCAAAGTGTGCAGTAGTCTTTGTCATCATTGCATCAACCCAAATAGGATGCACACACATCCCCTATAGCATCAACTATTGCCTCACCATTAGTCTTGTTGTGGATATCAACACTATCTTCACTCTGGGTGAGTGGCACAAGATTTTATGTAGACCTGGCCTCACACCAAGCATGCAAGCTTCACCTTTTTGATATCATGTCAAGTGGGCTAATTTTTTCAATTAAGCTCCTTAACTTGGGGCACCACTCCCCCCTGTAGTAGAAACTGACTAATGATTACTCCATACGCAAGGTTTTTAATAGAGATAACACTGGACTCATAATGGATCCTTGCAAATATTAATAAAAACAAGTCAACAGGATCTTTTTGTGTCAAGCAAAGAAGGAATTGTAAAGGAGCCCGACTGAAGGTAGCCTTATGTCTCACCAAGTTTAGATTTGTTGCAACTATGAGTTGCAACATCCTAAAAAATGGGAGCAATGTGTTTTAGTGAATGAGTGTTTTTATCTCAAATGGTGTACAAGATCTGCTTGTAAGAGCCCAAAAGTCCTCCTCATGATCATCATCCTAAGTTTGAGAAAACACCATCTATGCTCGTCGGCTCTTCCTCAATAGGGGAAGCACTAGTAGATGTCCAAACATCCACTGATTGCTCGACTTATTCCATAGAAGATGAGGTCTTGGATACTTGAGGGATTTACAATAACTAGACAAAGTTGTTTGTCGACATCTCAAATTAAACACCTCGTACAAATATGGTATGAGTATCTATGCATAGTGGCATGTCTTGCATATGAATGTAGAACTCTTGAACCATATCCAGATAAATCTTCCTCTTGCATGCGCATATACTGGTCCACCTTCTGTCATCAAAGACAGACCTCAGAGTTCTACCTCATCAATCTTAGTCTCGCACTCTATTGTAACAGTTAAAACCCAAAGCCTTTTAGGTTATGGAATTCCTTCTCTATCATGTTTTCATGTTACTAACTGAAACATTCTTAATATCCTACTAGAAAAAGAAAAATAAATGCATCAATGTGTCAATATATGATTTTATGAAATATATGCAATGTAATTGTTTAATATCTGTGCCATTTGAATAGTTCTTCAAACTAGGATAGATAATGATCACACAATTTAAATTAATGTGTGAACCAGTACTTAACATTCAAATAATAAATATGACATTTGAACTACAAAAGTGAGGTGTGAGCAACAACATAAACTATGGTGTAAACTAAACACTTACAGTCAAATAGAATATATGGCGTTCAAACTACAAAAGATACATGCGAACAACAACTTGAACGTTCGAACCATATTTTAGGATATTGGGCCATTAGCTCATCGGGAAGGGTATTTGGCTATTAGCTCATTAGAAATGGGGGAAATAATGGGCACTGGATAACTTAAAATTTCAAAATCACCACTTTTTTCTCACTTTTTGAAATCTTTTTAAAAATATTTAAAAATCTTTTTGGAATGCTTTTGAAAGACCATGTTTTTCTCCATTTGGTTTGAATTTTGGAAGTTAGACATATCTATTGTTCCTGTCTATTTTCTACAAGCATGTACTTCACCATTGGAGTGTCCTCCACAACCTCAGCCAAACCGCCTATTTCCAGCTACAAAGTACCTGCCATCATGTGGACCTCTTGAGTGCTATCACTGGCGTGCAGAGGGCTGCATATTGTCATTATGCCACCCATCTGCAACTCTTTCTATGCCTATTTCTATTTTCTTGTTGGATCTCTTTCTTTTTAAGATCATTTCACTTTTTTCTCAATACTCTATTCCTTTTGTTTTCCTTGTTTTTTTCTCAATACTCAAACTTATTGCTATTTAAATATCAACTACTGCCATGCACCTCACTTATGGGTTGGAGGCTAATTGAACTAGTTTCCTCTATACTATCAACATGCTCCACTAATTGTCGTCAAGTGGGGCCCACGTGGCACCTATGTGACAATGCATGAAACCCACGCACACCTTTTTTGTTAGTATTTCTGATTTTTCTATATGGCTTTGTGTATGTTTATTTTTATTTTATCCTTGATGCATATGTCGTTTTTGAAAAAGTTACATGGGTGTATTAGGTAAATGTTTAGATTACATTTCAATTGAGACATTAGAATGAAATATTTTGGTAATGGTACATTTGGTGTATGGTTTCAGAATAATTATTCCTTTAAAGGAAAAATTCTAGAAAATAATTACTCTATTCAAAGGAAAAATTGCCAATTCTAAATTTATTCCTATCGAATAAACTAAATCATTTTGTTCCTGGAGTTTGTTCGTAGCCAATTTTTTTTCTGCTTGATTTTCTGTAATAGTTCTCAGTTTATAAAGTTTTACAAAACTACTATACTCTCCATAAAAAGCATACGACAAGAAATTGGTTGGGGTTTGTCTCTAGCCAATTTTTTTTCCACTTGCTTTCCTATGACATTTATCCATTTTCAAATCTTCACAAAAGTATTATACTTTCTATAAGAAGTATGTGTGTGTGTGTGTGTGTGTGAGAGAGAGAGAGAGAGAGAGAGAGAGGGAGAGATCGAGAGAGAGTTTGATTTTAGGGTATCATACCTCCATGTCTATTTGTTACATTTTGTTTTCCTTCTGAAATCCCTCTTTTCTAAGCCATTTTATATATCTTTCAATTACTTTCTCCATTTGTTTTTTTATGGTTTTATTTTTTCCAAGAAGAAAGAATCTCAAAGTTATTGCTTTCTAACTACTTGATACTGCCACGGACAACACTAATGTGTTGGAGGCTAGTTGAGCTACTTTCCTGTATAGTGTCGGCCTGCTTCACCAATTGTCGTTGAGTTGGGCCTTCGTTCCACCTATGTGGCATCACATGCAATCCATGCACACCTATTTTGTAAGTATTCTTAGGGTTTTCTACATAGAGTTGTATAAATTTATTTTTATTTCATCTTTGATGCAAATGCTGTCTCTTAAAAAATTAAGTGGTTGTTTTAGGAAATGTTTTGGATTATGTTTCAGTGGCCATTTTGGTTAAGACATTGTAACGAAATATTTTGATACCTATATGTTTGGTGTACTGTTCCAGAATAGTTAATCCTTTAAAGTAGAAATTTTAGGCAATAATTGCTCATTTAAAGGCAAAATTGCCAATTATAAACTTGTACCTATTGAGGAAAAATAATTATTCATTCTATTCGTGGCGATTGTCTCCAGTCAATTTTTTTTTCTAGTTGCTTTTCTATGACAATTTTCACATCTTAAAGCCTCACAAAAGTGCTATACTACTTATATAAAGCATATATATATATATATATATAGAGAGAGAGAGAGAGAGAGAGAGAGAGAGAGAGAGAGAGACCATTAGCTCATCAAGTAGGGAAAAAGAATATGTCGCGGACAAAACAGAATTTCAAGATGCCTCATTATCCCATGATGTGATATTAGAAGATTTGAGACTATTTATAAATTTTCACTTGTGAACCTTTCATTTATGCCACATCATAAGATGATGAGAGGATGACGAGAAAATGGATGATAAATAAAATTTCTATTTCAAAATTACCAACTTGTCCTCACTTTTCGAAATCTTTCTAGGTTTTCATGTTTATTGCTTTTCTTTTTTGTAAAGAAAAATTCTACTTATCATCCCCTATACCCCACATCAACATCTTATTTGCATTTTTACCTTTCTATTGAAACACAGACATTGATGTGTAAATAAGTATGCTTAAATAAAATGACAAAAATGACAAATCACATACTAGTATGTTGTATGGGGATGATAAATAGCATTTCTTTTTCTTAAATGTAAAATATGGATGTCAGGGGGTAGAACCATGTCAAGTAGTCAAAAGCAACGGTATACTCTAAGTGGATTATTTATCTTATTTAATAGGTCTTTCTACGCATTGTAAGTAGGATTTTTTAGGCATTATTAATTGTTATGTCCTCAACAACCTTCAAGTATCGTCATAAGCATAAGGCAACACGTCTTCATCACGCCACCCATCAACAACTCTTTCTATGCCTATTTTTTCTACGTTTTGTATTCCTGCAGGATTCCTTTTTTCTAAGCTATTTTAGGACTTTTTTTCCATTGTTTTCCATGTGTTTTTATTTTTTCTAGTAAAGGAAAATCTCTAAGTTATGACTTTCTAACTACCTACTACTACCAGGCACCTCACTAACGCACTGGAGGCCAACTAGGCTACTTTCCTCTATACCATTGACATGCTTCACCAGTTATCATTGAGTGGGACTTGTGTGCCATCTATGTGACATCACATGGTATCCACGCACACCTATTTTATTAATATTTTTAAGCTTTTCTACATGGATTTGTTTAAATTTGCTTTTATTTTCGCCTTGATACAAATATTGTGCTTGAAAGAAATTAAGTGGGTGTATTAGGCAAAGTTTTGGATTATGTTTCAGTAGCAATTTCGGTTGAGAAATTAGAACAAAATATTTCTATACCGTTACATTTGATATACCAATTCAGAACATTTAAGCCTTTAAAGGAGAAATTCTAGGCAATAATTACCTATTTAAAGGAAAAATTGTCAATTATAAACTGGTACCTATTGAGGAAAAATAATTATTCATTCTGTTGTAACGTTTGTCTCCAGCCAATGTTTTTTGCCTGGTTGCTTTCCTATGACAATTTTCACTTCTTAAAGCCTCACAAAAGTACTATACTATTTATATAAAGCATATATATATATATATATATATAGAGAGAGAGAGAGAGAGAGAGAGAGAGAGAGAGAGAGAGAGAGAGAGAGAGAGAGACCATCAGCTCATCGAGAAGAGGAAAAGAATACACAGTGGACAAAATAGAATTTCAAGATGTCTCATCATCCCATGATGTGATATTAGAATATTGGAGACTATTTATTATTTTTCACTTTTGAACCTATCATTTAATACCATATCATAGAATGATGAGAGGATGATGAAAAAATAGATGATGAATAAATTTTCTATTTCAAAATTACCAACTAGTCCTCACTTTTCGAAATCCATCTAGGTTTTCATGTTTATTGTTTTCTTTTCTAAAGAAAAATTCTAGTTATCATCTCTTACACCACACACCAATATCTTATTTGTCATTTTTACCTTTCTATTGAAACATAGATATTGATGTGTAAATATGTATGCTTAAATAAAACGACAAAAATGACAAATCAGACATTGGTATGTTGTATGAGAATGATAACTAGCATTTCTTTTTTCTAAATGTAAAACATGGATGCCAAGGGGTAGAACCATGTCAAGCGGTCAAAAGTAACGGTATACTCTACGTGGATTATTTATCTTATTAATATGTCTTTCTGTGCATTTTAAGTAGGATTTTTAGGCATTATTAATTGTTATGTCCTCAACAAGCTTCAAGTGTCGTCATAAGCATGACGGCAACACGTCTTCATCACGCCACTCATTAACAACTCTTTCTATACCTATTTTTTCTACGTTTTGTATTCCTGCCGGATTCTTCTTTTTTTTTTAAGCCATTTTAGCTTTTTTTTTTCCATTGTTTTCCTTGTGTTTTTATTTTTTCTAGTAAGGGAAAATCTCTGAGTTATGTCTTTCTAAGTACCTACTACTGCCACGCACCTCACTAATGTTCTGGAAGCCAACTAGGCTACTTTCCTCTATACCATTGACATGCTTCACCAATTATTATTGAGTGGGACCCGTGTGCCACCTATGTGGCATTGCATGGTATCCACGCATACCTATTTTATTAATATTCTTAAAGTTTTTTACATGGATTTGTTTAAGTTTGCTTTTATTTTATCCTTAATAAAAATTTTGTACTTGAAAAAATTAAGTGGGTGTCTTAGACAAAGTTTTGGATTATGTTTCAATGGCCATTTTTGTTGAGAAATTAGAACAAAATATTTTGATATCGATACATTTGGTGTACTAATTCAGAATAGTTAAGCCTTTAAATGAGAAATTCTAGACAATAATTACTCATTTAAAGTGAAAATTGCCAATTATAAATTTATACTGTTGAAGAAAATAATTATTCATTTTATTCATGGCGTTTGTCTCTATCCATTTTTTTTTCGTTTGCTTTCCTATGATAATTTTCACTTCTCAAAACTTCATAAAAGTATTATACTCTTTATATAAAGCATATATATATATATAGAGAGAGAGAGAGAGAGAGAGAGAGAGAGAGAGAGAGAGAGAGAGAGAGAGAGAGAGAGAGAGAGAGAGAGAGAGAGAGAGAGACCATGTTTGATTTTAGGGTATCAGACCATGAGCCTCTCAGGAATGGGGAAAATAATGTTCGGCGGACGAAACAAAATTTCAAGATTATTAATTTGTCCTCACTTTTCAAAATCCTTCCTCATTGTCATGTTTTGTTATTGTTTTTTTCTTAATGTAAAATATGGATGCCACGTGGCAGAATTGCATCAAGCAGTGAAAAGCAGCAATACCCTCCAAGCGGCTGAGTAGGATTTATCGTTTTTAATAGGTATTTATACGTATTTTTTAGTAGGAGTTTTAGGCATTATTAATTGTTATGTCCTCCACAACCTTCGTCAAACCTGTGCACACATTTTCCTAACTACAAACCACTTGGCATTATGCAAACCCCTCAAGTGTCGTTAAAGGCATGAGGGCCACATGTCTTCATTGTGCCACCCATCCACAACTCTTTCTATGCTTATTTTTGTTACATTTTGTTTTCCTGTTAGATCCCTTTTTTCTAAGACATTTTAGTTATTTTTTAATACTCTTTTTTCCAATTTTTCCTTTTTTTTTTAATTTTTTTGAGCAAGGGAAAATTTCAGAGTTATTACTTTCTAACTACCTATTACTTCCACTCATCTCACTAATGGGCTAGAGGCTAGCTAAGCTACTTTCCTCTATACCATCGAAATGCTTCACCAGTTGCCATTAAGTGGGGCCCGCTTGCCATCTATGTGGCTTCACATGGTATCCATGCACACCATTTTATTAATATTCTCATAGTTTTCTACATGAATTTGTATAAGTTCATTTCTATTTTTATCAATGCTACATATATCATCTCTGGAAAAAAAAAAAAAAGAAAAAAAAAGAAGGCGTTTTAGACAAAGTTTTGGATTACGTTTCAGTTAATACATTGAAACGGGATATTTCAGTACCAGTACATTTGGTGTACTGTTTCTTAATAGTTATTTCTTCAAAGGAGAAGTTCTTGGCAATAGTTACTCCTAATAAAGAAAAAATATCCAATAAAAAATTTATACATATTGAATAAAAATAATTATCCATTTTGTTCGTGGCGTTTGTCTTTATCTAATTCTTGCTTGCTTTTCTACGACAGTTCTTACTTCTAAAAGCTTCACAAAAAGACTACACACTATATAAAACATATAGAGAGAGATATATAGAGAGTGAGAGACACACACTATATAAAACATATAGAGAGAGATATATAGAGAGTGAGAGACATCTTGTTTGATTTTAGTGTATCAGACCATCAACTAGTTGGGAAATGAGATAAGATTGTGCGTTGCACAAAAAACATTTCTAGATTACCAATTTGTACTCACTTTACGAAATTCTTTTGCATATTTGTATTTTGTAACTATCTTATTTAAATGTAAAACTTGGATACCATTTGGCAGAATCACGTCAAGCGGTAAAAAACAACAGATATTCCAAGCAGTCGAGTAGCACATGTCATTTTCAAAAGTTTTTTGTTGGCACATTTTATTAGGCTCTTTTCCCAGCTACAAACAACTTGCCCTCTTTTGGACCTCTCAAGTGTCCTCTTTGGCATACTAGCCACATGTCGTCATGGTACCACCCATCCGCAATTCTTTTTATGCCTATCTTTGTTACTTTCGATTTTCCAGCTGGATCCCTTTTTTCTAAACCATCTTAGTTATTTTTTAATACTTTTTTCCTTTTATTTTCCTTATGCTTTTATTTTTTCACGAAGGAAAAAACTCAGAGTTATTGCTTTCTGACTACCTCCTACTGCCACACATATAAATAATGGACTAGAAGCCAATTGAGCTACTTTCCTCTATACCCTTGGCATGCTTCACATATTGTTGTCTAGTGGTATCCACATGCCACCTTTGTGACAACGCATATAATCCATGCAAACCTATTTTGTTAGTATTCTTAGGATTTTTTTAAATAGAGTTGTATTGTCCTTTTTATTTTATCCTTAATGCATATGTTATCTCTGAAAAAATTAAGTAGTTGTATTAGGCAAAGGTTTGGATTATGTTTCGGTAGCTATTTTGGTTAAGACATTGGAATAGAATATTTCGATACCGTTACATTTAGTGTACTGTTCCGAAATAGTTTTTCCTTTAAAGGAGACCTATTAAAGGAAAAATAATTATTCATTTTGTTTGTGGTGTCTGTATCTAGCTTTTCTTTCTTTTTCTTTTTTTTTTTTTTCCGCTTGTTTTTCTATGGTAGTTTTCATTTCTCAAAACTTCACAAAAGTACTATAAAGCATAAAATGATAGAGAAAGGGGGGGGGGGGGAGACCAAGTTTGATTTTAGTGTATCAGGCTATTAGCTCATCAGTAAGGGGGAAAAGAATGCGAGGTGAGCGAGCGCATCGAAAGATGAAACAAAACTTCAAGATTACTAGTTTGTCCTCACTTTTTGAAATCATTTTGCTTTTCATATTTTGTTGTTGTTTTTCTCTTAAAAGTTGTGGATGCCACGTGGCAAAACTAGGTAAAGTAGCAGTATACTCCAAGCAGTTGAATAGAATTTCTCTTTCTTAATAAGCTTTTCTAGATAATTTTTAATAGCAAAAGAATGCACGGGGAACAAAACAAGGTTTCACGATTACTAGTTTGACCTCATTTTCGAAATCCTACTCTTTTTTTTGTTGTCTTTTTTCAATATAAAACTCGAATGCTACATGTAGAACCACGTCAAGCAATCAAAAGTATTAGTATACTCCATGTTGCTGAGTAGCATTTATCTTTTCTTAATAGGTTTTTCTTTGAACTTTTTAATACGATTT
Source organism: Carya illinoinensis (assembly GCF_018687715.1). Lineage (NCBI taxonomy): Eukaryota > Viridiplantae > Streptophyta > Magnoliopsida > Fagales > Juglandaceae > Carya > Carya illinoinensis. Next base: position 33,123,401 of record NC_056756.1, read on the forward strand.
TTGGCATTATTAATTGTTATGTCCTCCATAACATTTGCCAAATCCACCCATTCCCAACTACAAACCACATGACCTCATATAGACCCCTCAATTGTCACCATTGTCATGTGGGCCACACGTCATCATCGTGCCACCTGTCTACAAATTTAGGCAAAGTTTTGGATCGTGTTTCAATGGCGGTTTCGATTGAGATGTTGGAATTGAATATTTTAATATCAGTACATTTGATGTGCTATTTTGGAACAATTATCCCTTTAAAGGAGAAATTTTGGGCAGCAATTACTCATATAAAGTAAAAAATGCCAATTATAAATATACACCTATTGAAGAAAAATAATTATTATTTTGTTCATGAGGTTTTTCTCTAGCCAATTTTTTTTTTTTGGCTTATTTTCGTATGAGACTTTTCACTTCCTAAAACTTCACAAAAGTAAGAGTTTGTCCTCACCTTTTCAAAATCCTTATGTGTTTTCATATTTTTTTGTTGTTTTTTTCTATATGTAAAATGTGGATACATACCATGTACTAGAACCATGTCAAGCGGTCAAAAGCAACAGTATTCTCCAACTGGCATAATAGAATTTATCTTCTTTCATAGGTTTTTCTACACATTGTTTAATAGGATTTTTTAGGCATTATTAAATGTTATGTTGTCTCCAATTTTCACTGAAAGTGTCCATGCCAACTAAAAACCACTTGCCCTCATGCAAACCCCTCATGTGCTGTCATTCGTATGCGGGCCACACGTCATCATCATGCAACCCTTCTGCAACTCCTCTGTACCTATTTTTGCTACCTTTTGTTTTCCTACTAGATCCCTTTTTTTTAAGCCATTTTAGTTATTTTTTAATACTTTTTTCTCTTTGTTTTCCCTTTTTTGTAGGAAAGAAAAGAAAATCTCAAAATTATTGCTTTCTAACTATCTACTACTGCCATGTACCTCACTAATGGGCTGGAGGCCAGCAACCATACTTTCCTCTAACAATCGGCTTGCTTCTCCGATTGTTGTTGCGTGGGGCCCACGTGCCACACTTACGGCATTGCATGGAATTCATACACGCCTATTTTGTTAGTATTCTTGGGGTTTTCTACATGGATTTGTATAAATTTGTTTTATTTTATCATTGATGCTTATATCGCCACTAAAAAAATTAAGCAGATGTATTAGGAAAAGTTTTGGATTATGTTTCAGTTTCTATTTTGATTGAGACAATCAAAAGGAATATTTTGATGCTGATACGTTTGGTGTATCATTTCAGAATAGTTATTCCTTTAAATGATAAATTCTTGGCAATAATTATTCTTTTAAAGGAAAATTGTCATTTAGGTATTTATACCTATTGAAGAAAAATAATTATTCATTTTGTTCGAAACGTTTTTCTCCAACCAATGATTTTTCCTCTCACTTTCCTATGACAATTTTTACTTCTCGAGCCTTCACAAAATTACCATACCCTTTATATAAAGAATACAACGAGAAAGAGGGAGAGAGAGAGAAAGAGAGTGAGACAAATCAATTAATGGTAGAGGGAGAGAGAGAGAAAGAGAGTGAGACAAATCAATTAACGGTATATTCCAAATGGTTAAGTAGCATTTCTCTTTTCTAATAGTCTTTTGTAGATATTTTTTAATATGATTTGTTTCCCAGCTACAAAGCACTTGTCCTCATGTGGACCCCCTCAAGTGTCATTATTGGCATGCGAGTCACATGTCGTCACCACGCCACCCATCCACTACTCTTTGTATGTCTATTTTTGTTACCTTTTGTTTTCCTGCTGGATCCCTCTTTTCAAGCCATTTTAGTTCATTTTATTTTTTTCCTTTATTTTCCTTTTGCTTTTATATTTTTCAGGAAGGAAAAATCTCTGAGTTATTATTTTTAAACTATCTACGATTGACACACCTCACAAATAGGCTGGAGGCTAGCTAGGCTTCTTTCCTGTATACTGTTAGAATGATTCATAGATTTTCATTAAATGGAGCCCACTTACCACCTATATGGTAGCGTATGCAATCAATGCACACCTATTTTCTTAGTATTCTCAAGGTTTTCTACATGAATTTGAATAAGTTTGTTTTTATTTTGTCTTTGATGTATATATTGTCTCTGAAAAAATTAACTGGCTATATTAGGCAAAGTCTAGATTACGCTTTGGTGGCCGTTTCTTTCTTTTACATATATTGTCTTTAAGGCCTATTTTGTAACTTCTTTGATTGTATTTGAGATTTCACACTTATGGGTTTTAGCTAGAGAAGTTGTGGGTTCTCTATTTAGTTTACTCTTCCTTCTTGATTCTATCTTTCTATTCGATGATGGTAATGAAATTACTTTCTAAATTTTAGGCATTAAAGGAAAATTTTCTAAACATAAATTTATTCGTATTGAAAAAAAAATATCTAAACATAAATTTATTCGTATTGAAAAAAAAAAATTAATCATTTTGAAATCTCTCTGCATTTCCTTTCTACATTTCAGTGTTTTGTTGTTTTCTTCTTTAATGTAAAACGTGGCTATGATGTGGTAGAACCATGTCAAGCAATCAAAAGCAACAGAATACTCCAAGCAGCTATATATTATTTCTCTATTTTAATAGGTTTTTTGTCTACCCCTCAAGTGTCATCATTGGCACGAGTAAGGGCCACATGTTGTCACCGCTCCACCCACCCACAACTTCTTCTATCCTTGTTTTTGTTATTTTTTAATTTTCCTACAGGTTCCCTTTTTTCTAAACCATTTTACATATTTCTCAATAATTTTTTCTCCTTTATTTTCCTTATGTTTTTAATTTTTGCAAGAAAAGAAAATCTCAGAATTATTGCTTTCAACTTCTACTACCACACCCCTCATTAATGTGCTACAGGCTAGTTGGGCTATTTTTCTCTATATCATTGACGTGCTTCACCGATTATTCTCGAGTGGGGTCAACGTGCCATTTATATGGCAACGTACAGAACCCGCACACCTATTTTATTAGTATTATCAAAGTTTTCTAAATGGATTTGTATAAGTTTCTTTCTATTTTTAATTTTGATGCATATATCTTCTGTGAAAGAATTAAGTAGGTTTATTAGGCAAAGTCTTAGATTACGTTTCCGTTGACTCATTGGAATAGAATATTTCTAAATTGATACATTTGGTGTACAGTTTCTATACAGTTATTCCTTTAAAGGATAAATTCTACGTAATAATTACTCATTTTAAAGGAAAAAATTCCAATCATAAATTTATACCTATTGAAGAAAAATAATTAATCATTTTGTTCATAGCATTTCTGTCCAACAAGTTATTTTTATTTATTTATTTTTTTTCCTGCTTGCTTTCCTATGACAGTTCTCATTTTTCAAAACTTCACAAAAGTACTATACCCTCTATGTTAAGCATATACATATATATATATATATATATAGAGAGAGAGAGAGAGAGAGAGAGAGAGAGAGAGAGAGAGAGAGATTTATTTTGAGTTTAGGGCATCATGTCATCTGTTCATCGAAAAGGGGGAAAAGAGTGGAAGCCAAATAAACAAAATTTTAAAATAACAAGTTTGTTCTCACTTTTCAAGAAATTTGAAGTACTAAGAAAACAAGGAAGATGTGTTTTGGACATCATTTGAAGAAAATCACAACATATATGGTCCTCCCTAACTCTATCACTCTCATTTATTCTATCGCCTTCTTGGTTCAATACACATGCAAAGCATAGGTTCTCCCAAACTATATTATCTTCCCCTTAAAACTCTTATATATATATATTGTCTTTAGGGCCTATTTTGTAAGTTCTTTGATTGCATTTGAGATTTGACATGTATGTTTTCTAGCTAGACAACTTTTCATGAATCATTTTCTCCACCTTTTATTTTGAAAATTTAAGTTGAACAATATGGACAAGCCAAAAACTTTAAATCATAAATGTTGTTAATTAAGACTAGGTTTTGAAATTAAATAAATTGAATGAACTTTTTCAGATTTCAATATTGTTGAGATAAGGTTTCAAAAACAAAATAAATAATGACTTTCTTATAAATTATTTGCTAATATATATTGAGAAGGAATGTGATAATTAATGATCTTTATTTGTTGAAAAAACATTAAGATCCATGGCATGTTAAATGCTTTTATTTTTTGTTTTACATTCAAACTTGAAACTTCTTATATACTCATGCACACTTTTAAGTCATCTTTTAATTTTTGTTATATAAAAATTTTTATATATCTTACGATCCCCTCTACATAAATCCTAGTTTCATTCCTGGCTAGACAAGTTGTGGGTTCTCTCGTATGCTTACTCCACCTTCTTTATTCCATCTTTATATTTGATGATGATAATGAAATTACTTTCTAAGTTCTAGGCATTACTTACTCCCATTAAAGGAAAATTTTCAATCATAAACTTGTTCCCATTAAAAAATAATAATTAATCATTTTATTTGTGGGATTTGTCTCCTACCAATTCATTTTTGTTGGTTTTCTTATGACAGTTCTCACTTCTTAAAACTTTACAAAAACACTATACTCTCCATGAAATCCATACAATGAGAGAGAGAGATCTTGACGTTTGATTTTAGGGTATCAGACCAACACCTCATCGAGAAGGGGTAAAAGAATGCATTTCTTATTTTTACTAAGACCCCAATTTCATGGACAAAATCTAGTTTTAAGGGGGGAGGATGTAACACCCCTACCTAATTACCCATTAGGATTAACCTTTAACCACCCTTAGTTTAAAGCTTATAATTTTGTGCTTTACATATATATATATATATTTATAAGAATTATTATTATATTATTTATTATTTTTATTTTATTGGAGATAGTTAGACTTCTTTAGACTATGGCACTTAGTATCATTAATTATTAAGCTTGAGGGTTAAGACTAAGTGGTTTAGTAAAGCAAGCCCATAAGTAATTTTCTTAAGCCCTTAGAACTTTAGAATATTAATGGGCCAAGACTTAGAAGCCTTAAATTAAGCTTCATAGGAATATAAGTCTTGGTAGGATAGCCTTGGTAAGGGTTGACCCAAGTATGAGAAAGGCAAAAGGCCTTTTAGACCTAACTTGGTGTAGGTTTGACCCCAAGCCCAATTGTGTCATGGTAAGCCCTTCAAACTCCATATTTGTGGATCTTGAGACCTTTTATAATCTCTCAAAATCTAGAATCAATATCTTTCATCAACTCACACCCAAAGCCTAGGAACCATCAACTCAAACTCAAGGCCTTTTAAGCCCAACAAGGCCTAAAGCCTTGTTTTGCTTATTTTTCACTCTTCAATTTGAAGCCCAATATATGATACCATTGGTTTCCTCAAGTCCATATTATACCCTAAGTGATTCTTTGGACTCAAATTAAGTTTTGAATTTGGGTTAAAACTATTAATCAACTTACTCATGATTAGTGATATTTAAACTATGTTTTGAACTTGATTTTCTTTCTTAATCTTTTAAGCCTTTTTTATCTGAAATTTTCTTATTTTATTATTCAATTGCATCATTCTTAGATCATATTAGAACCCTAGATAAATCTCCACACATCTCATTAAGAGTGATGACATATCAAAACCCCAAAACCACACTAATTGGTACACATGTGTGCTCTTGTGTGCCATGGACTGAATTGCCCTTAGTCCAAACTTTTTGTGCCTTTGGACGAATTGGTTTCAAGAACAAAACCAAAAATCCCAAACTGTTTGCACCCAAACACTAGTTGGATGGAAATCGGGTTGGTTGTGTTTTAACCTCACTTCTACCAACAGCTGAGCCACCACCACATGCTACCTACATCACCATCCAATTCCCAAGAAAACCTCAAATTCATCATGAGCAATTGAACAGATTTTTTCCACACAAATATGACACCAAACCGATGGCATCAAGCTACCATCACTTGGCATCCTCTTTCTCTTCACCCCTTCCCTTTGAGCTTCCACTTTATCCTCACTTGGCAGCCAATCCTCCACCTTTAACCCCCTAGAAAATACTTTCAAGAGTGACTCATGACCTGCATAAAACAACTATGAAAAGAGAACAAGAGGATGTGTCAAGGACATGATAAAAACTGTCCAAGGATGTCATCCTTGAACCCGTTGGCCACCATGCTTGGTTTTATAAAACTTTTTCTTTTAGTTTTCTTCATATGATGCACCATGGAAGCACCTTCACCCTCTCCTTTCATGGTAGCACCTGAAAATGAAGAAAATAATTTGATTTAGGTCACTATTCACCTGCACAAGATGATGCAACCAAGCTAGAAACTTCACTCCCTTGCACTACCACCCACTTCACCCAATCACCATGGGCTAAGGCCAACGTCCATTCCCCCTTTGCTGCATATAAAAAACCCCTCCACTCCCTCATTTCCTCCACACCTCATCTCCAAGCTCTTCTTCAACATTGAGACATTCTTCCTCCTAAGAGTTTAGAGATAATCTGAAAGGTGTGAGTGTTTGAGTGTTCTTGGAGTTCTTGTGTCGAGGCTTTAGTGGGCCACAAAAATTGTAAGTTTTCTTGACCTTAGATCTTAGTTTTCATGTCTAGTCTTGCTTTTAAGTGTTGGAATTAGTTTTGATAGAGTTTAGAAAAGGTTACCATTATTGATTCAAAACCAGGTTCATTAAGGATGGATTAAGTGCTTAAATTATTTTAAGTGAAAATTTTAGCTATGGCATGTTGTAGCATATTTTGATATGATTTATTAATGTCTTATAATGATCAATGAAGGTTTGATTTTGAGATCATGCCATGATCGGTTTTAATTCTATCTTTTTTTTATCATCAAGCATGCATGCTTTTGATTAAATCATGCTTATTTTATGAAGTTTTGATTTATTTCACCTAGGCTTGATCAATGAGCATTTAGAATACATTGTGATTGGGATAAGAATGAAAATACATGTTTTGGGTGGATTTGAAAGCATGCCTTTGTGATTTAAGCTAAGAGCATCATGCTTCATTAATGGATGATTAATTACATTAATCATGCTCGGAAGGATTAATCAAGGATGTGAGACATGGAAATAATCTCTGGAAGGATGCTCTTCAGTCTATTAGATAAAACTTTGGCAATCAACTTATAGATTACATTGCATAGGCCTTTGTGATTTAAGCTAAGAGCATCATGCCTGGGATATTAATTACAGATAATGTTCTAGTTGCATATGAGCTAGTTCATTTCTTGAGGCAGAAAAGACATTGATTATTTCCATGGCTTACATAGCCTTGATTTATTTCCTTAACAAAGACCAAGTTTCATGCCTGCCTCTTGGAAGCATCAGGGTGACCACACACTCCTGTTAAGTACCAAGTAACATCACTTTCCTTATTCAACTTATCCTTAACATGAATATGAAACTTGGAGTCACGGAGGACCCTCATTAAGATCTGATTTTTCCAAAGTAAAGCAAGACCACCCCCTCTACCTTCATTGCTCACAGATCAATAGTTAGGGAAACCCAAACCAGACTTAACTTTTTCCATTCTATTAACACTAAGTCTTGTTTTGTGCAAAAACAAAACACTAGGATCTTTGCTTCGAACCATATCTCGAAGCACACGAAGTCCCTGTGGGTTCTCAAGCCCACGGGAGTTCCAACTTATGAGGATCATGATTGTCAGCAGGGCTGGCAACTAGCATCTATGGATAATAAAGAGTCATTTCCATCTCCTTGCAACCCCTCAATTCTCCCCACACTATCTAGTTTTAACTTGTTTGCATCATACTATGTTTCTATATCATCATTGCTCATGTCAAGCATTCTCTTCTTAGTATCTTGCAATCTTGTTGAAAAAGCTCAATCACAGAACCATTCACCCTTGGTTGCAGCTTACTTTGAGTGAGAATTGTCTTCTTAACAGATAACTGCCTCTTCCCTTTTTTTCGATGTAAGACCTTTTCCTGGGCCCATAGTCTAGCATCACTAGCCCACACACCCCTTGGCCCATTACCTTATCCCTTCGCATGTGCCTTGCATATGGATGTTAACCCTCATCATGCATAAAAGAAACACTTTCTGATTTTGGATCAAGTTGATGAGAAAGGAAAGGTTTGCTAATTAAAGAGGAATCTGCTATTAATTTATCCTTTCCCCAAGCAACCTCCATTTCATTAAGATGATTAGAAGTTACTTGGTTCACACCTGGATTCATGCACTCATCAATGACAGTTTCCAAAACTGAGTTCCAATCAATAAAGGCTCTTTGTCCACAGCAACACGCTTTGCCACCTCACAAGACCGTCGTCCTCCATTCCCATCCTGCCCTAGAGGAGGTGCATGTCTTTTAGCATGGTCCCAGAACCTTCGACTCCATTGCACAGCACATAACCAAGAGCCAAACTGCATACCTTTGGGATCCTATGAACCATCTAAAGGACAGGTTTGTGCTTCATATACAATACGACCCAAGTGAGGCAAGCCCTAGGAAGCTTCTCATACTGAATTGGTATCTAGAACCTCTTCCCTTCAACTATAATGATTATGCTTCGAGCAAGGGGTTTCTTCAATTTTAGGCACACTTTTATATGTAGGAAATGACGCCATCCCATATCATTCTCATATGTTTCCACTTCCACAACAACCCCTATTAAATTTTCAATCCATTCACCACAACCCTTATTCATACTCGCCAAAGGTAAATTATGCAACTGTAACCATAACGAGGCATGATTGAAGACCATGTTGCTAGGCTGAACAAGACCATCAAACTTGTTAATGATGAAAATGGCACTGTTAATAAATCATGGCCTTCCCTCTTGAACCCTCTATTCATCCGCATGATTTGTAAAAGAGATGGTAAAAATATTAGACCCAACCCCATGAAACATAGCTTGCTTACTCAACCTCCAAACCTTTGCCATAGTAGATTGAATAACAGATTTTGAAATAGCAAGATCAAGCTACACCTTCCCAATTAGACAAAGCTCACACTTTCGTAGGCTCTCCCCCGTTACATTCCCCTCCAATTCTATAGGCTCTCCCCCGTTACATTCCCCTCCAATTCTATAGCTCCTTCCTCCTCTTTTGTCAAATGCAACTGCCTCCACGACTCCTCCAATGCCTCCATCCATACTTCCAACCAATGAACTAGAATAAGAAAAGAGAGGCAAAAAATAAATCTATTGAAGTTACTCTTCAAAGGAGTAAGAACACCATTCCCTTTCCCTCTTAGAGAAGAAGAGAGGAGACTATCTCATTTTGAAACTAGAGCTCTAACTTCTAGTTTTATAACTATGTTTATGTTTTAAAATTATTGTAATTTTTATTTATCTTTAGTTTCTTTTAAATATTGCATTAATGTTTATTTACGTTCAGTTTTTAGAATTTATTTTCGTGAACATGTCTAACTAAATTTTCAACTAAGGTTAACTACGGTTGAGGATGAGATTATTAATATTATTTATAAGATTGATTTTTTCTCAATTATTTGTGTGTTCAATTATATATTGTTCTTATTTTATATCAATTGAGAGAGAGAATTCTTGATATGAGTTCAATCATCTTTTTCTCATATCTAGAATAATCTTAATCAATTGAAAGTCTGCTTTATAATTTTGTTAAAAATAATATTGAATATCTTTTGTAATTTATTTTAATAGATATAAGTGATGATTTGATTTTATATATTCGAGTGAAGAAGAATATACTTTAGATATTTTATTAAAAAAAAAAGTTTCAGTGATGATATTTTCCATGATAATACGATTGACTCTAAGTTATCATGTAGATATTCGAGAATAATCAATTATCATAAATATATTAATATGAATTAATGAGGTCTGTTTCAAACTTTAGATCATTGTCTATTAGTAGTCTATTCATTGTTTAGATTAACTTGCATCTTTATAATTTATTTTAATTCTTTTATTGTGATTAATTTATTAAATTAATTATTTCTTGTTTTTATTCGTTAATTGTTTAGTTATTAAGTTCTTATTTATTTTAAAATGCTTTTTTCGGAATTAGATTAGAATTTATTTAATGTATATTTGATTGGTTTTTAACATTTTGACAAGTCCGTGTGGACCAAAATTAGACAAAACGATTTGCATTTATTTTGAGAGGCGTAAACCATTTTACAATCTATCTCATCGTTGTCTTTCGTCTGTACCACCGCTCTGTCTACAACGCATCGTATTTCTGGCCATCCCAAAGTACTAATGTTCAATCATTATCTTCTTGTACATGAAATAAAATTTCAACTAACATAATAGCGTTCGGTTTATGTGAAGAGTCAAGCACCGGTTGTAAGCTCAAGTTATTCGCAAACACAAAATCAAGAATAATTTTTAAACTATATAAATTCGAGTAAAGCTTGATGAACTCTATTAATACCAATATAAATGCTTGTGATTCTTGGCTCAACTTATTCGCTTATTAGCCTATTAAATTCATTGGTTGTTTCTTTTATTAATGTAAGTGGGGGATCATTTAAATCCCTAGTAAACCGGCCCAATGATATAAAGTCAAAAGCCCATATGATAGGCCTAGCAGAATAAGAACCCTCTGGGTACACGGCATGTCCAGGATTCTAGGATCATATCACCTCCATAAGATCATCATGGTAACTCACTTGCCAAACATATATGTACCACTTATAAAGCGGAGAGATATTTGTGATATTATTCTCTAAGAGGTCAAACCATTCCTTCTTAAATCATATCTCGAGAATATGGTGATTAGAACCCTGAGATTTAGGAAAAATATACTGTCCTTATCAAGTATCAATTCACTCCTATATAAAGGACCTATATAATGAATCCAGGCACAATCTAGATATTCTTAACTTTTCCTAATAAATATTTACTTATTTGTGAAGACATATTTCACCCGATTCAATAAAGAGTGTCTGACTATCAACGACCAAGACGAGAAGATTACACTAGCAGCCCTTCTAGGCTGGGTGTGGCCCCGAAGTCCGTTTATGGCAGAATTGGCGCGACGAACTCCGTTGATACTAAGAGAGTTTATGGATAAGGCTGATGACTATATCAACGCCGAAAACACACTAAAAGCCTTGGTAGCGCTGCGAAAAGACAAGGACCTCCAGAGGTTTAGAGGGTGGAGAGTGTCAGACAAGACTGGCTGAAACTATAGCGACAAAAGACAGAAAAAGTGAGCACCCCCAAGGGAATGAGAATCGAGGTCCACTCATAGCAACATGAGTGTAAGATTAGGCGATCAGTCGACAGACAGAATAGAAGCAGGCAAAGCCAAGAAATGACAATGTTTCTACGCTTATCGCCGAAATGATACTCACTAGATGGGGGACTATTTCACACTAAGAGACGAGTCGAGGAGCTGAAACGATGCGACAAATTGGAACGTCTGATTGCGAAACACCTAAGACTCGAAAAACAAGTGTCTCGGCAAGGAGTGGAGGGAAATCAGGATAATATGCAAAGTAGAATTCCAAAAGGGCAACGACCATTGAGGGGAGATGGCTAAGATGCCCCTCACCAGGATTTGAACCGTAATAGAACACCCATGGGCGATATACGTACTATAGTGGGAGGATTCGTTGGGGGAGGAACTTCCTTACCCAAAAGGAAAGCCTGTGCTCATAGAGAAAGATACAAGGAGGTGTACTCGACCAGCCAAGGCGAGGAAGCACAGAGAACATTTCTTTTGGGAAGGAGATTGTGAGGGGGTATGTATCCACATGACAATGCATTGGTGGTAACACAATTGGTCACCAATTACATTACTAGGCAAATTTTGATCAACAGTGAAGCTCAACCAATATCCTCTTTTGGGACTCTTTCCTCAAAATGGGATTGACCCCGGCAAGCTAAGGTCGTTGCACACACTATTGAAAGGATGCTCTGGAGATGTAGTGCAACCTTTGGGCACAATCACCCTAACTATCACAACTGGAAAGGAAACCCAAACTGCGACTGCTATGATTGACTTTCTCGTCGTCAAGGCCCTTTTGTCCTACAATGCCATATTGGAACGTCCATTCTTAAACAACCTTAAAGAAGTCACATCCACTTATCACCAATTCCCAATGGAGGCAAGGATTGGCGAAATCCAAGGTGAACAGGCCCTGGTAGGAGAGTGCTACATGCAAGAACTTAAGTCAGGGGGAGCATACGTTCGTACTGTGGACGCTGAGGTTCCACCTCCACCACCTATCTTTCTCGACCAAGGTGTAAAGACTCAGGATGAAGAAATGCAAGTAGAACCCAATGAACCATTAGAATTGGTAGCCCTCCACCTAGAGCAATCGGAGACCACGACACGGGTTGGGACTAGACTCCAACCGAAGTCCAAGAAGCCCTAAAACAATTACTGATGAGGCATGGAGACTTGTTTGCATGGAGTCACAAAGACATGACAGGGATAGACAAAAAAAGTAATTGAACACTGTCTTTATGTTGATCACGCTGTCAAGAAAGTCTACCAGAAGAAGAGGTCATTCAGCATGGAGAAATACGCGGTCATAGCTGAAGAAGTTGACCAATTGCTTGCTGCAAAGTTCATTAGGGAAACCCACTATCTCGAGTAGCTGTCTCATGTTGTCCTGGTAAAAAAGGCCAATAGGAAGTGGATAATGTGCATGGATTTCACCTACCTCAACAAAGAATGTCAGAAGGACAGCTTCCCCCTATCACAAATCAACGTAATCGTTGACTCCACAGCTGGACACCAAATGTTAAGTTTCATAAATGCCTACTCGGGTAACAACCAAATCCGAATGATCCCAATGAATTAGGAGAAAACCTCATTTGTGACAGACCGAGGGCTATACCACTACCAAGCATGCCCTTTAGAACTAAAAAATGCGGGAGCGACATACCAAAGACTTCTGAATCGAATGTTCAAGAAGCAAATAGGGTGAAGCATAGAAGTTTATGTTGAAGACTTACTGGTCAAAAGTAAAGAACCGACACAACACCTGGAAGATTTGAAGAAAGCCTTCACTGTGCTACGTCAGTATAAAATGAAGTTGAACCTGGTAAAGTGCATATTTGGTGTCGACTCAAGAAAATTCTTGGACTTCATAGTGTCTGAAAGGGGCATAGAGGCTGACGTAGAAAAGATCAGCGAAATCATGGAGATGGGGCCTTTGTGGAACATCAGCGAAACCCAAAGATTGATAGGTAGAGTGGCAGTATTAAATAGATTCGTGTCTAGGTCCACCAACAAATGGCTACCATTTTTTAGGGTCCTGCGCAAAGTATATCCATGGAATGAAAATTGTAACAAGGCATTCCAAGCACTGAAGCAATGCCTATCCAACCCACCGTTGCTAAGCCAGCCCAAATAAGGAGACACACCCTACCTATATCTGGCCGTCTCTCCACGTGTTGTATTGACGACACTCGTCAAAGAAGAATGACAGTTTCGAAACCGGTGTACTACACAAGATGTGCCCTAAGGGGAGCAGAGTTAAGTTATCTACAAATGAAGACACTAGCCTTTGCATTGGTAATGGCAGCAAGGAGATCGCAACCTTATTTCCAAGCCCACCTTATTAAGGTCTTAACGGAAGCCCCTAAAAAAGATAATGCAAAAACCTAATGCCTCAAGATTCCTAGTGAGCCGGCTGTCTGATTTAAGTCAATTCGACGTCTATTACCTCCCGAGACAAGCAACAAAAGGGAAACCCCTGTCAGACTTTATCCCCGACTTTACTTGCTTCTCTAAAGAAATAACAAGTAGTCTAGTTGGAAAACCCTGGTCGGTTTTCATTGACTACTCATTCTATCATACCAGCTGGGGAGTTGTGGCATATATGGTAAGAGATTCCAGACACAAACACCACTACATGGCAAGACTTACCATCAAAACCACCAACAACGAAGCCAAATATGAAGCTCTAGTGGTGGGACTCTCAATATTAGAAGCACTAGGAGCAACTAAATTCAAGGTAAAGGCAGACTCCCAAGTGGTTGTCAATCAATTGTTGGGGGTGTACATAACAAAGGGCAAAAAGCTGAAGAAGTACTTGCGGTTGACATAGGAAAGGTGTGATCAGTTTCACCACTTCAACATCGAGCAAATACCAAGAGCATAGCAGACAAACTGGCATTAATTGCTTCAAGAATGGAAGACATTGCCTTGCCATGGGAGGTTGAGAGCAGGGTGATACAAGTCCTCGTTGTTGGGAATGAAGTCACATAGATGGGACCAGGAGACCTAGAATGGGCTCAAGAAGTGACGAGGTACCTAGATATGGGAGAAATCCCAGCCAAAAGGAGGAAGCAAGGAAGATCAAAAGAAGAGCTACACGGTTCACCCAAGTCGATAGAGTTCTTTACAAGCAAGGCTTCTCAACCCCATTGCTAAGGTGCATCTCCCCACAAGAGACACAATACATCCTAGCAGAGGTGCATGAAGGGACATGCCGGAACCACTCCAAGGGAAGAGCTTTGGTGAGGAAGGTTGCAAGGGTAGGCTACTATTGGCCCCATGCCCTTAAAGACGCGAAAGAATTCATGAAGAGATGAATGAAGTGCCAAATTTTTTCCCTAATATTGCATTGCTCGCTAGAGGAGCTAACCTCCATCCTCATGGTCGTTCGAATAGTGGGGGTTGGACCTATTAGAACCACTACCACCAGGGAAAGGAGAAGTAAGGTTGTAGTTGTCGCCATAGATTACTTCACCAGGTGGGTGGAGGTGGAACCCTTGGTGACAATCACAGTGAGGAATACCACCAAATTCCTATTGAAAACCATCGTATGTAGATTCGAGATCCCCTATAGCATCATCTTAGACAATGGACGACAATTTGACTCGAAGCATTATTGGGAGAGGTGCACAAAGCTAGGGATTTGGTAAAAATACTCTTTCCTTGGACACCCTCAAGCCAATGGGTAGCAACCAATAAATCTCTACTCGAGATGTTAAAAAAGAGACTTGTAGATAAGAAAGGGGATTGGGCATAAGAGCTCTTAGGCATCCTATGGGCATACAGAACAATAGTGAAAAGCCCGAAAGGAGAGACCCCATTCTCTTTGACATATGGGATGGAGGTTGTGGCTCCAGTAGAGATAGGGGTGCCAACAAACCAGGTCCAACATTTCAACCAAGAGAAAAATGATAAATCATTGAAAGAGCACCTTGACCTACTAGATGAACGCCGCGACAAAGCTGAAGTTCAAGCGACCCTTAGTAAAAGGAGAACCGAATGGTATTTCAGTCAATCAGTTAAGTCTTGAGCCTTCAAAATAGGTGACTTAGTCTTAACAGAAACTAGAGTAACTGCACAAGAAGAAGGAAAACTTAGCCCCCGCTGGGACGGACCACACGTAGTGATGGCCAACTTGTGACTAGGCAGGTATCTTTTAAAAAATGCCAGAGGAAAGGAGTTGCAACATCCATAGAATGCAAATGGTGTAATATCATAAATATATATGATTTGAGAGAAAATAATTGATATTATTCTGAATGATTTTGGATAAAGTAATTGACATCCTATATCAATTTGGATCTACACTAGTAGAGCAGCTAAAGAAATATTATCCTTGATCATGTAAAGCATGAAAGACAATAAATAAAGTCGATGAATAAAGTTCCTCTCTGCCCATCTTTTTTTCCAAAGCCCCTCGACCGTTAGTGTTGAGTCCAAAGACTCATTGTGGGAAAAACAATAGGGTGTGTAGGTCCTTACACTCCTCAAGCCTTGACCACTAATGTCGAGTCCAAAGACTCGTTGTGGGAAAAATAATAGGGTGCATAGGTCCTCAGACTCTGCGATCCTCAACCACTAATATCGAATCCAAAGACTCAATGTGGATAAACAATAGGGTGCGTAGGTCCTCAAACCCTATGACCCTCTGCCACTGGTGCAGAGACCAGGGGCTTGTAGTAGGTAAATCCTAGAGCATGCAAGCTCTCAAATCATACTATACTCGTTGAAACAATGCTTGAAAACACATTAAGGATATCATAACAAATGAAACACGAAACATAAATAGCAAGACAGCAAAGAAACAACCATCACGGCCCATTGGCATAAAGGAAAATGTCTATTTGCACAAAATTTCAAACATGTACATGGGTGGCCGAAGCTGCCAAGGAAAGAAAATAAACCAATAAAAAAAAGGGCTATTGGGACGGTAGAGCTGGAGAAGTTGGAGAAGTTGGAATGGGGAATGCATCAGGCATAATATCACGTCCAAAAGAATCAACGTATTGGTGAGCAGCTCGAGCAGGCTTGAAAGACTTGAGATTCAAAGTACTCAAGTCTGTATGAGGGTTAGCAAGCAACAAGGCTCTCAACCTTTCTAGATCAGCACCATAACCGTAACTGAAAGCCCTATTGCGGACCAATCTGACCAGAAGTAGCCAACTTAGATTCCAACTCTTTAATATGTTGGCCCTAATCTTTAACTTTGTTGCCCAGTTGATACAAGGAATCTAATAGTTTGCGTTGCCTCTGTTTCACCCCAATCCGATCACCTTTCATCTCTTTGTGCTGACGGGATAACTCCTCTAACTCCCCCTTCTTCTCCTCCAGGTCCAGCGCTAGGTAACTCACTTGGCTAATAGATATGCACTACTTATGAAATGGTGAGATATTCAGGGTAATATCCTCTAGGAGGTCAAACTGTTCATTCTGAGATCATATCCCGAGAATATAGTGATTAGAACCTCGAGATTTGGGAGAAAATATACTATCCTTATCAAGCAGCAATTCATCCCTATATAAAAGGACCTATACTAATGAATCTAGGTACGATCTAGAGATTCCTATATTTTCTTAAGAAATATTTACTCCTTCTTGACTTGGGCATTAGAGGTGCATCAAGCATACCAAGGCCCCCCTTTTGTTCATTTTTGCAAGTCATTGATCGAGACTAGGTGGTGGAAAACGTCATCAACAATTAGATAATTAGTTTGATTTATAAATATCAACCACGTAAAGAAAAATATGTATTCTTATATTTTATTTAAAAACACGTAATATTTCTTTTGAATAACATCTCTTTCAACTTTAGAAAAGGTTGATTTAATCTTTTTTGTTTATTTTCTTTTTACATAAAATGTTATTTAAGATAATCTTTATCAATTTCAAAATTTCATTTTTCTAATAATGCAAATATGGGCATCATCCCCTACTATCTTTGAATATATTGGAGAAGATGGTTATCTAGGTTGTTCATGAGTGTGTGAGGCAGAAGGTATATTAGTATTAACAGCATAAACAAGTGTATCAATAATGTTTTTTGGAATAATTCCTTGGATTTGGATATCCAAGTTCTAAGATTTATTATGAGAAACTGAAATAAACACGAATCTAGTTCTTTGATAATTTGAAGATGGATGAATAACATTCTAAAGGGTTGGAAAGTTATTTGGACTAATTTATTTAATTTCTTATCTATATAATTAAGATCAAATATAACATTATTTTCTACCTTTAAGTAATGGAGTTATATTATCTAATCTTCATTAGTTAGGAAGAGTAATTTGATTCTAATTAATTTGTCTAGGAATTTATATGTTGGAGTTAGGTAAGTTAGATTGTAATAATAATATATAACCTCTAGGGCCAATAATTAGAGCATGCAGTTCTAATATTGTTTACATTAGTTTATAATGAATATGATAGATATCAGTTAAAGGGTGTGATCATGATCACTGCTAGTATTAATATTCAATAGCAATGCATGGAAAATATTGACATCAAATAAAAGTAAGAAATAATTAGGATAACAATTAAAATAAACGAGACTTTGGTATAGATTGGAACCTACTATACCAAGTAATGAATCATGAGATTTATAATGACGTATATCTCTTAAGCATAGTACTACCGAAGCATTAAACCCACTTCTTATAAGTGATTTGATAGCAACTTGAACTAGTTGGATGTGAATAAAAGAATATTTGTGATCAATACGTTGCTTAATAGCTTCTTTACTTAATAACTGTAATTATTCATAATCATTGTATGAACTAATAATTTTCTTAACAGTTTTAATAGAATAATTTGTAATAAATGATAATTTAGATGAAAAAGTAGATTGCTTGTAGATTTTATTTTTTTGGATCACGAGGAATAGGCTAATAAGAATCAATTTAAATTAGACCTGAATAAAGGTTTCATAAGAATAGAAACATAATAAAAATATCTATCATATAAAGAATAGATAGACAAGATCATAAGGGAACACCATCAAGACCACCCTAAAGCTTCCTAGCATTGATGGGCTAGACTCTTAATATTCTCTATTCATTCTTTTTACATATTGTTTTGTTAAAATATGTCTTATTGATTTCTTACTTTTTTTATCCTAAGGATAAGAGGGCTAGATGATCCTGATATCTCTTGTATGTTAGACGAATTCCTTCGAGATAATCTTCAAGTTCCATGATAACTACTTCTAGACTTTTTTTTTTTATGGGAATATGCTTCACTGCATTCATTCATAAACGAAGTTACAACTGTGACTTATCAATACAAGAAAACCAGACTATAAGTCAACTAACGCAACTGCTCAGGAGCTTCCCCGTCAACAAATTTCTTTGTGACGGACATTGTCTAAACTTCTAACACCTTCTCTCTTGACTGCAGTCAAAAGAGAAAGCGCTCTGTCAAAACAGAGCTAACGACCTTTCTTCCAAAGAAGAGAGGTACACTCAAGCTCCATCCTCCCAAGGAGGAGGAGTACCACCACACTCTCTCCTCCCAAGGAGGAAGAGTACAAACACCTACATTCCTCCAAAGGGGGAGTAGGACTAACACCCACATTCTACCTCCAAAAGAGGAGTGGGACACAAACCCATTTCTTTTTTATTAAAAAAACTAAACTAAACTAAACTAAACTAAAAAAACAAAAAAAAAAAAATACAAAAAAACAAATAAAACTGGCTTATGGGCTGTAAAATCAAATGGCCCAGCCTGAGACAAAAGCCCAGACTAAGTGCTAGTGGGGGCCCGGCCCAAACCCGTTAGGGTTCCCAAAAACAAACTGCCGCCGCCACCCGTATCTCCTCTTTCCTTCCTCTGCATCATCCCCCGCCGAGTCCCCTGCACCAGCGTACTGGAAGGCCTCCTCACAAGATTACTGAAAGATCGGCCCGGCCCTCGCCCTCATGCCGCCGTTTGCCCAGTCTTACCCTAGTCCGGTGTATCTGCTCAGCATGCTTCGTATGTTCCCGACGAAGTTTCGGATCACAGGAAATCCAAAACAGTCTGGCGTACATGCCTTGGACCACTCGCAGACAGCTTCGGATGACCGATAGCATGCTTCGGTTTGGCTGGTAGCATGCTTTGGTTTGGCTGGCTCGATCTGTTCATGTTGCCCTCCTCCTCAGTCCCGAACGTAAATCAGCTCTCTGTTTTTCTAGATGAACTGAGCTCGTGAGCTCATGCCGAAACTCAGCTTCAAAGGCTAATCAAACTCCAACACACAAACCAGGGAATCCCGGAAAGGCTGGTAGCATTTCAGTTTGGCTGGACGATCTGTTCATGTCACCACCCCTCCATCCCAGACGTGTTTCAGCCCTCTGTTTTTCTAGACGAAAACAGAGCTCGTAAGCTCATGCCGAAACCCGGCTTCAAATGCCTACCAAACGCCAACACAAAACCATCACTCCGGAGTAGAGGTGGTTTCTAGATCCACTACGCGAGAGACACACAAAACAGCCCTTAAACCACCGTTAAACAGCCACTTTAAGCCTTATTTTTAGTACTTTAAACAACCAAAAGGAAACGGAGAGATGGGAGGGAGGGGGAGGCCGAGGCTCCCACCTCCCTCTTGGGAGGACTATCGGGCTTTGTTCTCTAGAGAGAGAAGGAGACTTCTAGACTTAAATACACATCATAGTTATGAAACTCAAAGAATAGATATAAGGTACTTTATGTATGATATATAATACATTATTTATCATAATCTACTACTTACATATATATAGCCATATTGTATTAGTCATATAAATATATTTATATTTATTAATATTATAAATATATTAATCTTTTTAGTTTTTTTTTTTTTTTCTGAATTTGTCAAACGGCTTACAATCTTATGGTATCATGTTAAAGACGTGCATTCTTCTTATCTTAAGCCTGTGTTCTTATGCAACACGTACGCGTCACGTTTGATCATTAGACCCCCGACTTCTATGTTTCTTTTTTACTTCTACAAAGCGAGCACTACTTCATGGGATTAGAACACACGACCTCACTCTCTTCTTTATTATTACAAACGAAAGACATGCTAGTTGAACTATAAGTCAATCGATATAAATATATTAATTTTGAAGTCAAGGGATCAAATCGAAATTTTAGCTTAATTTGAAATTGAGATAAGTAGTAATCTATAAAGTCAAGTTACTGGACACGACTTGAGTTGAATTTGATTGAGAGTGTTAAGGAGTTATGAAGTGCAACTTGGAGATGACATAAGGTAGGCCCAAGTGGATCTGGGCCGTTAGCCAGGCCCATGGCCCATCTCACTGTACAAGCTCTGATCGGTTACCATTTGAATTAAGTATGAGATGAATCCATCATTTTTAGGTTTGAATTTCAAATAGAGGATGAGTCTGTTATCACACAATAATAGAACATTCCATGGACTCCTTATATAAGGGAAGAACCCAGGTACATAAAGGGCATCTGATTTATTAGTATTCAAGAGAGTTTATTTGATCACTGATTTAGGTATCTAAAGTGTTTCCTTAAAGCTCTTGAGCCGTCTTATTCTTTGATTGCAGGTGATCGTGTAACGGTAGAGGTGAAATACGTCCAAAACAGTTGGAGCTATCTGTGAGATCTCTTAATCCTACCACTAGAGTGTTTTTCACATGTCCACTACGACTCAATCACAGACAACTAGAGATCAAGAAGCATTGTCTAAGAACATAGAGGAAAGACTTGCAGAAATGAAAGAAGTAGTAAGAAAACTCACCACTGAGTTGGAAACATTGAGAAAAGAGAATAAAATCCTAAAGACCAAAAACGTTTGTTAGGAGAGAATCAATTAGAAAAAGTAGAGATAGGGGCACATAATATTGGTGCGGGGAAATCTCCAGAAAAATAAGAAAACAAAGAATATGCATCACGACCTAAGAAGTTTGATGGACAAATATGAAGAAATGATCAAGAAGATAGAGACATTTTTCTTGATCGATCAATTACCAACACCTATACATAATATTTTTCATAATATATTACATAATCGTATTTTAAAATGATAATATTTTAATAAAATGATAATATTTTAATAAATTATTTTAAAATATATTTCATTTAAAATAAAAAGAGTTATTATAAAAAGTGTTCTATGTGTTTGCAGCACAAATGCATAACATCTCAAATTACCACGTTCGGGCTAAGAGTTGTCTTATTGGAGCGTCCTGACTCGTCCAAAAATTGAATTGTAAAATATACTTCACACACACGTAGACGGATGAACTTATCCACTTTGAGTTATGATTCAAAGCTTCATTTATTTAACTTGATTTATAATAATAGTGGGTCACTCGTTTGCGTTGCAAATTGTGCAGCTTCGGCCCCACTTCAGACGAGCGGATATGCCAACGTGATTTCCTGTATTTCACTTTTGTCACCATCATCTCTATAGAATATAAATTATAATTATTTTTTCTAAATTAATTAAATATTCTTTTACTTATCACTCCTACACTATATATTTAATAAATAAAAAAATCTAAAAAATTATATATGATATATGGACTTATAGTAAGTTTTCATTTATATCTCATTTGACTTGTGAAAGTATTTTATTACATTATTATAATTTTTTAAATTTTTACATAAAATATAATAAATAATTTTAAATTTTCAAATTTTAAAATAATAATAATATTAAAAAAATAATATTTTATTTAAATTTTTATTTTTATTTAAAATTATATTATCTCATTTTATCTTATTATCCAAATCACGTCAGCACACGAATTCCAACTTTTTATTATCTTGTTTCCTTTAATTTTTTTATGCCAAATTGTTACTCTTTTCTATATTTTCATCTTGGAACCTTTGGAATTTACTATTTTTTATTATAGATGATTAAGTAATTCATATTTATGAATGACGACCGGCTACTTCTATTCAAAGTCATATAATTAGAGTACCGCATATTTCTAAATTACTGTCATAATAATTAGAACCATGATTTCTTCGATAAGAAGAAAAGATTAAAAATATGGATATAATGACAACACAAAGGATAATGTATTTAATCAAGCCGCCAAGGCATGTCATGAATTATTTATTTGATTTCTTAATTTAATGTTTTTTTTGTTTAAACCATTTGATCATTGAACATTATTATGAAAGTAAAAGGTCAAGACTTTTGTATAGAATAAAAGTTCTTGGGATTAAATTAAGTGATTTATACCCATTAAAAAAAATAAAAAATTTATTTATTTATTTATTTATTTTTTTTGTGGACGAAGCAAGATTATAATTTTGCAGAGGTTAAATATTTTAGATCATAATAAATAGCTTGATTGAATTATTTTAGGAACACTATTTACAAAATGATGGAAAAAAAAAGTGATAAAAAATAAGTTCAAAACACAAAGGAATTTAAAAAAAAAAAAAAACATAACAAGAATTTTTTATTTTATTTTAAATGAGAGGTATTTTTAGAAAATAAATGAGAAAAAATAAAATTATTTTACATAAGTAGCCTCATATTAAAGCATAATTAAAACAACTTATAATAACATCATTTTAGATAAATACTCTCAATTTAATATATGATTATATAAAAATTATAAAAAAATAAATATAAGTGTATTATTAAAAAAAAAAATATATATATATATATATATACACTAAAACTAATATTTATATAATTTTGTCGAGATCTTAATGGCCTGATGGATATAATCTGGTTCTTCAAATATAAAATTTTGAGTAATACTATATTTCATATTATCGTCTTATTTGTATTGTATTATATATGATGTGACATATTTATCATTATTTGATAATAAAAAAATATATAATAAATGATCATTTAATAATGATAAATATAAATAAAATTATAGTATAATATATAAAAATTTTTTATTTTAAAATCTCCCATCCTTATATAAAATATATATATGTATATATATTTATACAATCTCAAAATCTCATACGGACGGCATTATTGCAGCATTGCTGTAGAGTCTATATGATTGAGTATTATCTTATCTAGAATATAATTAGGTGGGGTAACTGAGATTTGAAATATTTATTTGTCATTATTTTTTTTTAATCTTATTTATTTGTCAGTATTAAACACCATAGGTGGTGTAAACCTGACCATAGGTTATCGAAATTATCCGATAATCGGTCAAACTCAAGACACGTCACACGAGGCCTGGTTTACTGTTGTGGATGAAGCGTTAGCAGCTCGCCATGTAGACTCTAAGATTGTAAAAGCTAATAGTTATAGGCCACGTGTCGAGGCGCACGAGCAGGACAGCTAATTTCAGACAAGGCCTTGTAATGGGTCCCCCAAAGATGATGCCTCGTGGCGAACTAACTGAAGGGGAAGAGATAAGGACGAAGAGCTTCTTTTCTACACCTCAAGTGCTCGTACGCCTTATGTTTTGACCGTCCGATCAAGTACCTTTCCCTTAGAAACCAATAGATATCCGTGTTTCCTATCTGCAATTTGAAAGTTTTCCCCATTTGAGAGAAGCTGCTGAAGCTGAGTTCATTCGACTCTGGTAGGACCTGTTTGGTCTAGTTTGGAAAAATAACATGTTCTGGAAAATTTTCTTCTTGTTTTCTAGTCATAAATGTGTTGTGGGAAGGCTGGGTATAAGAGATTGTTAACGCTTCCCTTGAGGTAGGATCGTGGATTGTGATCTCTGAGCAAGCTCCATAAATAAAGCTTCCATATTTATTTTCTATCATTTCCCACGAAGCTGAATTAGATTTTTTTGCTCTTTCAAAGTATCTAGATCCAAAGAGCATAATGTTCCAACCAACCCCACCAATAATGGATTTGCGTTTTCGGCAACTGGTAATTTTCTTTGTTTTCTTTCTTTCTTTCTTTTCTTTTCCAATTGCCATTTCTAAGTAGTGCAAGTGTGACAATCTCTGGCGGAAAGTTTGGTAGCGGAGAAGTATTTGTTAGCTATATATGATCTGAATCTATTCCATTCTTCTGTTTCTGGATACCAAGAAACTGGATTCATCTATCCCTTGGTTTCGTTTCGCTTGAGCTTATCTTCAAAGAGATCGTGTAGTCCTTTCTTTAGCCGCCAATTTAAGTTGCGTATCTTCCCATTATTTGCTTTAGAATTTTTTTTTTTTTTTTCACACTATTTAGATGTGGTACTCTGACCGTAAACCCAAACCTGTTGCTTTGGTTTCACACTCTACTTTTCTTTTTAACCTTGTTATAGATATTTTTGCGTAAATTTATTAGGCTGCTTTGCCATCCAGAGGATTTGGCTTTAATGGGTTTCTCTTTTATTTGTGCATAGTGAAACATAGCGTTTATTAGCGACGATTCTTGTAGGACTAGAGAACATGGTGTCCAGATCGTATTCGAATCTTTTAGAGCTTGCCTCAGGCGAATCTCCATCATTTGGGCGCATGAGTAGGCGAATTCCACGTATTATGACCGTCGCCGGCTTGATATCTGATATAGATGACGACCCGTCAGAGAGTGTTTGCTCTGACCCTTCGTCGTCATCTGCTCAGCGAGACCGTCTCATAATAGTCGCAAATCAGCTCCCTATCAGAGCTCAGAGGAAGACAGATGGTAGTAAGGGTTGGCTCTTCATTTGGGATGAGAATTCACTTCTCCTCCAATTAAAAGATGGTATAGGGGATGATGATATTGAGGTTATCTATGTGGGCTGTCTGAAGGAAGATATTCATCCAAACGAGCAAGATGAGGTTTCACAAATACTCCTCGAGTCCTTTAAATGCGTGCCAACCTTTGTCCCACCGGATCTTTTTAGCCGGTACTATCATGGGTTTTGCAAGCAGCAATTATGGCCTTTGTTTCATTACATGTTGCCCCTGTCGCCGGACCTTGGTGGTAGGTTTAACCGGTCCTTGTGGCAAGCATATGTGTCGGTTAATAAAATTTTTGCAGATAGGATTATGGAGGTGATAAATCCTGAAGAGGATTTTGTATGGGTACACGATTATCACCTGATGGTGTTACCGACTTTCTTGCGGAAAAGGTTCAATAGAGTGAAACTTGGGTTTTTCCTTCATAGTCCATTCCCTTCATCAGAGATTTATAAGACACTTCCTATTAGGGAAGAGCTTCTCCGGGCCCTACTGAATTCAGATTTGATTGGGTTCCATACTTTTGATTATGCGCGGCATTTTCTATCTTGTTGTAGTCGGATGCTTGGTCTTACGTATGAATCGAAGCGTGGATATATAGGCCTCGAGTATTATGGTCGCACAGTTAGCATAAAAATTCTTCCTGTTGGTATACATATGGGTCAGCTGCAGTCAGTCTTAAGCTTGCCTGGGACAGAAGAGAAGGTTGCTGAGCTTCTCAGGCAGTATTGTGATCAGGGTAGGATAATGCTACTTGGGGTGGATGACATGGATATATTTAAGGGTATAAGTTTGAAGCTTTTGGCAATGGAGCAGCTTCTTATGCAGCACCCAGAGTGGCAGGGGAAAGTAGTGTTGGTACAGATAGCCAATCCAGCTAGGGGCAAAGGAAAAGATGTGAAAGAAATTCAGGATGAGACTTCCTTAACAGTGAAGCGAATTAATGAAACTTTTGGAAAACCAGGATATGACCCTGTTGTCTTGATTGATGAGCCACTTAAGTTTCACGAGAGAATTGCATACTATGTTGTTGCCGAGTGTTGTTTGGTCACTGCTGTGAGGGATGGGATGAATCTCATACCATATGAGTACATAATTAGTCGCCAAGGGAATGAGAAGTTAGATAAGGTTTTGGGTTTGGAACCATCCACTGCAAAGAAAAGCATGCTAGTTGTCTCTGAGTTTATTGGGTGCTCGCCATCTTTAAGTGGAGCAATCCGGGTAAACCCCTGGAATATTGATGCTGTAGCAGATGCAATGGACTCTGCCCTTGAGATGGCTGAGCCAGAAAAACAGCTTCGGCATGAGAAACATTACAGATATGTCAGTACCCATGATGTTGGGTATTGGGCTCGTAGTTTCCTTCAAGATTTGGGGAGGACATGTCGGGAGCATGAGCGGTGCAGGTGCTGGGGTATAGGATTTGGATTGAGTTTCAGAGTTGTGGCACTTGATCCAAACTTCAGGAAGCTCTCTATGGAACACATAGTATCTGCTTACAAAAGGACTACAATGAGAGCAATCCTCCTAGACTATGATGGTACGCTAATGCCACAGGCTTCCATTGATAAGAGCCCAAACTCGAAGTCAATTGATATTCTAAATAGTCTGTGTAGGGATAAGAACAACATGGTTTTCATTGTCAGTGCTAGAAGCCGGAAGACTCTCAGTGAATGGTTTTCTCCCTGTGAGAATCTGGGAATTGCAGCAGAGCATGGTTACTTCCTCAGGTGAACTAGTTTAATTCTGAACTGATCCATGTTTTGAGTATATTGAAATTGTATGGAATGAATTTGTAATTGATAATTTAGTGGTATTAGGCTGAAGCGAGATGCAGAATGGGAAAGATGTGTACCTGTTGCGGACTGTAGTTGGAAGCAGATTGCAGAGCCAGTAATGAAGCTTTACACTGAAACGACTGATGGTTCCACCATTGATGATAGGGAAACTGCACTTGTCTGGTGTTACGAGGATGCGGATCCAGACTTTGGGTCATGCCAAGCTAAGGAACTTCTTGATCATCTAGAAAGTGTGCTTGCCAATGAACCAGTTACAGTCAAAAGTGGACAGAATACTGTGGAGGTTAAGCCACAGGTCTGAATATATTTACCTTATCATGTTGTAGTTTTATATTTAGTTTCTAATACAAGGTGCAATATATGAACTCTCTTCAAATCTGGATTTTATGCTGGTCGACTATAAATTTGAATGTCGTTGGGGGTGGCAGACTGAAACTTAGCCTGTGCCCAAATCGCCACTGCTTAATAAGTTGCGTATAGGTCAATCAAATTGTGTCATGGGCTGGAGGTGCTTTTCTTGAGTATGGGATTTAATTTGTCAGTGAAGGGGAGGTTTACCTGTTTTCCATGCCTCACCTCACGATGTTATCCATAGTCTATTAGAGAGTGAGGTTAATGGATTTAAGCATGAAACAACGTTGTATTAAAAGAAGGATCAGTGCAAAGAATATGTGAAATCTTGTTATTTAGAAAATAGCTTACATAAAGCACGGCAGATGACATCATGTAATGTTAGGCCTTTCTAGTAGGAATGGATATTAATAGTTCCCTACTTTCATTGATATAAACTAGTCTGTGTATAACCATGTGCTGTACAAACTATCGGCCCATTCATGTTGAGAATTATGAATTATATATTTCTTTCTTGTAAACCGATTTGTTTTTCAGTGATTGGTTTTGTTTAGAACTTTAATAATTGACTGATCAAATGACAATATTCTAAACAATCCCTTGTATGCTTGTGTAAATGCAGGGTGTAAGCAAGGGACTTGTGGCCAAGCGTCTACTTTCCATCATGCAAGAGAAGAGAATGTCACCTGATTTTGTTCTGTGCATAGGAGATGACCGATCTGATGAAGACATGTTTGAGGTAATCATCAGTTCCATGGCAGGCCCATCCATTGCTCCCAGGGCAGAAGTGTTTGCATGTACTGTTTGTCGAAAGCCTAGCAAGGCTAAGTATTACCTTGACGATACTGTGGAAATTGTTAGGTTGATGCAGGGTCTGGCTGCTGTTTCAGAGCAAACAGTTTCTGGGTAGGCTTAGCAAAGACTATATCTGTGCTTCGTCTGTTTGTGATTGTAAAAATGTGGGCTGAGTGGCATGTTCCACATTATCTTCTTTTGGCTTGTTGCCTTTTTACGTGTTGTAATTATCTTAGTGCTTTAAGGGTACCTTTTGCCACCACTACCAGAGACTCTCTTCATGCAGTGAAGCTGTATATATATGTTTTGCCAAGAAATATGAGCTTTCCGTTATGCACCCATTGGGTACTATACTCTTATACTAGGAAGCTTGAAGTGGTAACAGGGGTTTATTTGGCATCCTCTTGGTCCTCTCCACCATAAATTTTGCAAATAGAAATTTATAACATGGAAAGCTCAATATCAGAAATAGTTGCTAGTGTTATGCAGGATGGGTAGTTTTTTCTGGCTACCAAACTGGTCTGATGATTAGGTGAAGATGCAAGGATGTTTGAAGTTGAATTTAATACGAACCTTTTGTCACTTGGACCCCTTCACGGGGTGGGAAATAACCTTTCCTTGCTACTTGGGCAAATAGGCATAAGACGCCTTAATGATTGAGTGGAATGTACTCTGAACTTTCAATTGGAGAGCTCGAAGGTAAGGCGGAGTTTGGTCCGGGGAGGAGAGGTTTTGTGGATCGGACCGGATCGGATCAAACTTCTAAAAAGGTTGGGACAGTCCGGTCTATGGTTGATTTTTTTTTTTAATGACATTTTATTTAATATTTATATAATTATATTGTGATATATTTAATATATATACATATAGTATATTATTATATATATATATTAGTAATACACTAATACTATTAGTCTATTAGTATATAGTAAATTAGTAATAGTTATTAACTTATTTACTATAACTAATAATTCACTAGTACTAATACTATAACTAATAATTATATGTAATAATAGTAATACTATATGTAATATACTAGTATTACTATATCTCTTCAAACAACACACATTTATTAATACTCTATATCATACTATATTAAATAATAGTAATACTCTTACTACTAATACTCTATGTAGTTATATTAAATACTATATTCCTAATACTCTATGTAGTTATAGTGATTTAATATTAACATATTAGATATTAACTATACTAATATATTATAAATTTATACATATATGATATATTATAATTTATATCATAACTCTTATAATATGTTAATATATACTAGTACTATATATTATAATTAATAGTTATACATTAAATAGTATAGTAATACATTGATATTAAATATATATAGTTATAGACTTATAATGATTTAGTTATTATGCATTTACGATTAGTATAACTATATAATAGTATTTGTATTAGACTATTAGTAATTTAGTATATCTATATTAGTAATATTAGTTAGTATAACTATTTTCTACATTATTAATATTAATAATATTAGTATTAGTTAGAGCCATATAGCCTATATTAGATTTAAGAGTCTTAGACTATATAATAGATTAATAGTATTAGTACAACTGTATAAGTATACTATATAGTTATATATTAATACTAATTATAGTTAAAAGTATAACTATATAATAGTATTAACAGTAGACTAATAGTATAGTTATATATTTTAGTTATCTTGTTATAGTGATTTAATATATTATAATTTCTATATTATAATTTATAATATAACTCTTATAATATTTTAATATATTAATATATAGTAGTACTATAAATTATAGTTATACATTTTAAAGTATATAATAATACATTCATACTAAATATATATAGACATACTTATAGTGATTTAGCTATAACTATATTAGTATTAGTATTACTTATAGTATTTAATATAACTATATAGTCTATATTAGTATAACTATAGTATATTATAATATTAGACTATTAGTATTAGTATAAATATTAGTATTAGTAAATAATTATAAATATTAGTATTAGTTAAAAATTATATAATTAATTTATATAAATTATATATATTTTTTATTTATTTTACATTCAGTTCAGTCCAGGGTGGAAAACCCCTGGACTGGGAAGGGACCAAACTCATTCAGTCCTCCAAAAATTAGACCGGACTGGACAGGACCCAACTCGGTCTAGTCCAGTCTGGTCCAAAAATGGTCAGTCCGGACGGGCCGAATCTTACCCCTACTCGAAGGCATGACACTAATATAATTATTTGAATATAATTTTTTAATATTATTTATATTTTAAAATTTAAAAAATTGTCTTATTTTTTGTATTTTGTTTTAAAGTTTAAAAAAGTTGTAATAATTAGATAATGATTATATGAAAAAGTTCAAAGATTTAAAATTAAAAAGTATATTGTATTTGAGTGATATTTGAGAAAGAAATTACGAGAAGTTTTGAGATGAGACAAGCATCTCGTCTAACTTTTCAAACAATCCTTTAAATGATGTCTTACAGCACTAATAGTGGACACAAAATCAAAATTTGGCTAACATTTAACTAGGAATAATAAAAAGAGGTTGTAGTGGACTCAACAAAACTATAATAATTTTATCTTTCAACAATTCCATTGGCCAAATCTATTGAGTCCCAATTATGACTAAATATTATTTTGGCATAAAAAATTCTCTCTCCCTCTTTCTTTTCGATTCTTACCTGTTACATTTCCTAATTTCTATTTCTTAAACATATTTAATCTTTTGCATAGCTTTTTACTTTAAGTTGCATCTATACTATACTTGAAAAGATGATCGTTGAAAAAATATGACTGTTATTAAAAAAGAAAAAAAAAAGACATCGTTAGAGAATTTTATCAGTTGGAATAATAAGAATGTTAAAATAATTTTTTAATAATTAATAAGTTTCAAATTTCAATTAGAATTAAAATAAATAAAAACGTCAAAATCAATATTTTAATAGAATAAGGATATATTTATTGAGCCTGTTATTTAAGTGTTATTGAAAAGTGACTTAACTAAATTTGTAAAAGTAAATTTCTGGGCCCCATTTGGATTGTAAGATTATCTAATCTCAACATTCACACAATATAAATATAAACACTTTTCAATTTTCCACTGTTTCATCTAATTATTACTTAATCATTACAATTTTTTCAAACTTTCAAACAAAATAAGAAAAAACAATTCAACTTTTTTAAATTGTAAAACAAAAATTATATTCTAACAATATTTTAACTTTATAATATTTTTATTCAACTTTTTTTTTCTTATTTTTCAAAACCTCATAAATATTTAAACTCAAACTATTTCATTATTATTTATCTATTATTCACAAATCATATTAATACTATTTACAAATTTCTCATTTCAATATCCAAATGAGGTGTCTTAGACTTGTTTATGGGCTGTTTTAGGTATATTTGTTTTTTAAATTTCTTGAAGGACTTATTTTTTATAGGCCTTTTATGTTTCTATTATTTTAATCATGAATTTTCCTATTATTTTAGAACGTTACTTAAGATTTGTTTCAGGCAATTCTAATTTTTACAAGAATAAATCATTTTTCATATCCAAAACACTCCATAAATGACTTCTGGAGGTTTTTCTAAAGGTTCATTTAGATATTTAGAATATTTTAGTATATCTATTAATAATAATTAAATACTTTAAGTTAAAATATTTTCTTGAATTTTGAGAGAGGAGAGAGAGAGAGAGAGAGAGAGAGAGAGAGAGAGAGAGAGAGAGAGAGAAGTTGAATATAATTTAACTTAAAAAATTGTTTGAATATAATTTTTATTTTAAAATTTGAAAAAGTAATATTATTTTTTGGGTTTTGTTTGGGGATTTATAACTATTTTAATGATTAGGTAATGATTAGATGAAAAACTTAAAACTTCTAAAATTAAAAAAATATTTTGTGTTTGAGTGATGTTTGCAAATGAAATATCTAAGAATATCTGAAAACACTTAAGATATGTTTTGTTGCCAAATGGAGTCGTAGAATCTCATTTTTCTAACATCTCAAGCCCAACCAGGATACACTTTGGATCCTCCAAACAAAGGCTAATTTAGCTTTATGTGGATTGATTGTAAAATAGACTGCTGAATATGAGATGTAAAAAAAAAGAACGGAAAACCAATTGAATCATCGAAACTGGAAGGGGATAGTTGATGTGACGCCCCCAAATTCTGTTTGAGATCGGACGGACATTTGAAGCGTCGAGACATGCAACACAAGGTTACCTGCTCTCGTTCATGACATATAAGATGCAATGTTCCTAACATGCATCTAACAATATGCAATATTCGTAGCGGATAAATTTTTTCTTTAGCAATACTATGCACCAAATTGAAAATATCTCAAATACTTAAAACATACTTCATATATAAAAACTCATTGAACAACTAAGATCACAATACTAGTCCAAAATGGTTATGATCTAAAAAGTACTAGAGATGCAACTCAATCGTACAAATAGTAATTTACCTTAATTACTATATTAACATTGATGTCACACCGTCGCTTAGTCAACTGTGTCTAGTTGATCAGCTCCTGATTCTCCTTCAGGTCCTGTAACAAGATCTACCATTCGGGGGGAATGGTAGTGGGGACTACCAAAGTGAGATTTGATTACAAATCTCAGTAAGTTAACAAAAAAACTTCCACACAAGTTAATGATGCATAGATGACAGTAAAAGTATAAATGCATAATCAAATTCATAAGTAATTAAAGCATAACTTGGCGTACAATATAACATAATTGACATAACTTAAATTGAAACATGAACTGAACTTGACTTGACATGAACTTGATCTGAAACTTGACTTAGCATGAACTTGCTCTGAAACTTGAATTAACATGAACATGATATGAAACTTAACTTATCATAAACTTGTTTTGAAACTTGACTTAACATGAAAAATACATACTCCACAGTTGTTGTGGCCCCATGTATTCTACGGAAATTTATTCTTTAACTGCTTAAATACATACTCCATAGTTGTTGTGGTCCTATGTATTCTACGTGTCACAATTGCTGTGTCTCACGTAGTGTATGCATCACAATTGCTGTGACCCCATACATAAGTAATCAAGATGAAACGTGACTGGAATACGAAAGGATTGAAACCCTGACGTAACATAACGTGACTTGAACATAACTTGAAATATATGACCAACTTGAGATAGAAATATTTTGTAACATGGCATAACATATAATAGACAACATATTTAACATGACATACTTGCAACAGTGAATATTACATGACTTGATATACATGTAATAGATGGCATACTTAGCATGATGTATTTGTAATGTACAGCAATACATGACAGAATATATTATGTAACAGATAAAAATTGATGACAGAATAAATTCTGTATAACAAACAATTACGTGATGACTTGGCATGGCATGACATATATTATAACACACATTCATATACTGTAGTTCCTTTACTTAGCACACATACACAGTAGACTGCTAGTAAGTTAAAAGCTAACTTATCTTGATCTCCGTGTTTCTTATAAAACTTCAAGTGCAATCACGAGGAACTGTAATTAGTGATTCTAAAAATTAGAACTAAATCACTAATAATTTGAAATATAAAAAATACTAACTTAAAGATTAAAATTTTCATTTTACTCTCTACATGTGGGAAAATGACCGTTTTACCCATAACTTAAGGATTTTGGATATTAACTCCAAAAGTTTCCAAAATTTACATTCATCATGTAAATTTTGTCCTAAACTTAAATATCAACTCAGAAAAATTTAAAACAAAACACAACTATGAAAAACACACTATGGCCGAAACATCCATAGGCCATTTCCCTTGATTTTTGTTGCAATTCCTTCCAACTTCAAAACTCATACTTAAACCAAAATTTTAGAAAAAACATCTTCCAATCCTAAGTTCAAAACCATAATTAAAATATCCATTTAGAAAAAGCTAATAATTAACACCAAACGTTTTTGTAAAAAGATCCAAGCGCTTGAATCACAAGTTTTGACCTTAAATCAAAACATCTCCAAAAATTTCAAAAATCAAATCTTACTTCTAACATATTCATAATATCATCCTAACATAAAACATGCATTAAATCATCAAACTAAAGTCACCAAAATCACAAAATAACATTTGGAGTTTTTGGTTTTACACTTACTCCAAAAACAGAAACTTTTTCCTCAACTAGTTTTGATAAATCTCTTGATCTATAACTCATAAATATATGATCTTCAAACCAAATCATCACATGGTTTAAAAAGATGTCCTAAAACATATATAAGCTTCTAATTCAAGATCACATGGTTAGAAATTAACTAAAACATAAATTTAGCCAAGAATATCCACACTTTGGCTTATCTGAATATCTCTTTGCATAAAATTTCATATCTTTGAAACTAACATCAAATATCTTCAAAATAATAATATAACATGTATATAAGATGCTTAGGATCCTCCAATAAAATTATTAAAGTCATTAGAATAGGTTTAGACCACCAAAGAGTTAAACTTTCTCAAAACAGAAACTGTTTTTCTTCTTCCAGTTTCTAAGTTTCTAAATCTAAGAAAATCTTTCATCAAAACCTTTAATCATGAAAAACTCCTCAACCAATAGTCACATATACATGTTAAAAATACTCCATAAAAATTTCAGACCAATATCTATCCATTAGCTTGGTCAAAAACTCCAAACTATAACATATTCTCCAGTTTATCTTCCAGAATGACCTTTTTATAGTTTATATAATATTTGACTGACCAAATGATCTTCAAATGGGGCAAATAAGATATCCATGTAAACTAAACTCAAAAAGGAACAACTTATATGAAGGAAACTTTATGATAAAATACTTACAAAAGCTTCAAAATGGGCGTGCAAAAGAACTCCTAAAAGCTGTTCGAGAGAGAGTGTTTGATATTCTTTTAATTGAAAGTATAAATGAAATAATTTCGTGGGGAGAGGTGGCTGGAGATACTTATGGATGAGATATGGAAGAGATGAGGCTGGAGTGAGAGTTAAGTGTAGGACTCTCTTCCCTAAAGTGAGAGTTAAGTGTAGGACTCTCTTACCCGGAGTGAGAGTGGAGTGTAGGAGTCTCTTACCTAATAATATCTACAAAAATCAATTCAAGATATTTTTACCCAATAATATCCACGAAATTAGCTTAAAATATTTTTATCTAATAATATCCACAAAATTAGTTTAAGATATTTTTATCCAATAATATCTACAGTTTTGAACAGACATTTTGTCAGAAAATATGAAAAAATGTTATTGCGCCATAAGACCTTAAATAACCCTCCGAGTCTAATGGCACAAACCATAATACATTTTGACACTTCTAACTATCTTCAATAATCAAAAACACACTTCTGATACCATAGTAAATAATAGCACTAACTATGTAGTTAGACAAAAACCTATACGATTAATGGATTCGTGAAAACTTATGGGGTCTTCACGAGGTTCCTAAAGTTAATAGAAATTTCACAATTGAATTTCTAGCGGGCTGTTATAGTTGAACCATCTAAATGGAAAACTAGTTAAACCATCCAAACTGGGGCAGTTTATATATATGTGAGGGCCCCACCTAACACGAAAGGGGACAAACAATTCTTAGAGATGAAGGAGAGATAAAGATGAGACTGGTGAGCTCAAGCGAGATACAAGCTACTCACCCAAGGAGAGATAGTATTACTTACCCAAGAGGAGCAACGGTCAAGGACTAACCTGAACTAGACATGAGAACTTTTTAAGATAACACGAAAGGGTCCAGAAAAGTGACAGTGACATATGTAGAAGCCCACACTCCATCTGAAAGGTCACATCCGGAGTGGCTCTACAATGAAAGGTGAAGGCACGACAAGTTATATCGTTTGGACTCAAAAGTATAGCCTGATGCCATGTGGAGAACCCTCATTCAAGGAAGGATACCGATGTATTATTTGTTAGTGTCTTCAAGTTAGTTGGTCGGGTAGAGCAACATCCCAGTGCAACAAGTATCTATGTGTGTGTGCCTGTGTGGCGAGAGTGTGTACTTGTGTGGCAAATGAATGCCTATGAATAAATGTTTGTGATGAACATGTGTGGTGGAAGAATGTTATTGGTTGAAATAGGCCAGATGCTGGTTTTTATAGGTTTTCTATTTATACGAAGATAGTTACTCCTTGCCATAATATTACTTATGTATTTTTTTTTCTATTTTATCTATTTTGTACAAAAAGAGGGAAACATCTTGAGAGGGTGATTCCTTGCCATCTATATATATGTGTGTGTGTGTGTGTGTGTGTTTAACTGAGAGGGTGATTCATTACCAGGTTTTGAGGATGCACGTAGCTTTAAGAGTGATGGCGGTTCCTCTCCTTGGATATACCTGTTCTTCCAATATTTACATGAAAAGTTTTCATAGCTTTTTTGATAGCATTATCTTTCATTAGCAATCTTGTCATAGTTGCCTAACCTATCTATAGTTTCATTCTCGGGACCATAGAATTTGATGTAGGTACAGACCCTGGCATGATGTCTGAAGAAGTAGAGTCTTGATTAATGAGACTAGGACCTGCCTTAGCACCAGTACTTGTTGTAACTATCTTGTGCCTTTTATAGCCTGCATTGTACTAAGACTAGTGCTTATTTGTAATAAGTCTGCCACCTTATGGAAACTAACTTTATGTACTTTGGATGATGTAATGTATTGAGGTTAATGAAGGGCAAGAAGCTCCTTTTTTATGAAGTCTAGTATCATGGTAAAAGATTGTCAATGTTGTCACTACAATGTGTTATGTTTTAATTTCGCTGTATTTCATAAATTATATATCTTACAAGTGTACTTCCCTCTAGATTATTACATGCTTATTTTTTCCTCTGAGGTGTTGACCAATTGGTTAGCATACTTGGCACCACAGATCCTTGCCTAGTCTTTCATGAGAAACGTGGTGTCCTAACTTGGTATCAAAGTGCATGTTTATGCATGACTCTAGGTAACCCTTAGAAATATATGATAGTAATAGAAAATAAAAATTGATATAGTACGATAGGCTGAAAGTCTTAGTGTTAAGCTTGAACTGTGCTTAGGATGGTGATGTGGGATAGCATGTAATATGGTCTGGGTTATGTAGAAGGATGTAACGATGCTGCGACCAAGAGTTCCGTGAGGAGAGCAAACACGGTCATGAAGGAGGATCATCTAGCTGAAGAAGGGATGAAGAACTAGCTAGAGCACTAAACCAAATATTGGATATGTTGGAACAACAATATGAGATGTGTTCCCATCACATGCAAGTTTAGTTGGTAAGATGCCATAGAGAGGAAGGAAGGGGATCTATGTACGAGCGATTTCTGGCTCATCGCTACCTTGCATTCTTTGGAAACGAGGGAAAGGTAGATATCTGACATAGAGAGGACGTTTGAAGTGTGCGGATGTACTAAGAATCAGAAGCTGCTATATACGAGCTACCTACTCCAGGGAGAAGCAATTATGTGGTGGGATACCTAGAGGCAACTCTTTAGCGTTGAACTAGGAGCCATGAGAAGGATTTTGTGGGAAAGGTTCAAGAAAGAATTTGATGACCAGTATTTCCTAGAGATTATAAGGAAGTAGAGGTCAAAAGACTTTGCTAGCTTGGTACAAGGAAATATGATGATGGAACAGTATGCCAACTGATTTATGGAGTTGGGAAGGTTTGCCTCTCACCTTATCTTTACAGAAGCCATGCATGTGGAATAATTTCAAGATGAGTTGCAAACCCACATTAGGACACAAGTAGCCTGTTTAGAGATTACGGATTTCTAAAAACTAGTTCATAAGGCATCCAAAGCC
Organism: Carya illinoinensis; assembly: GCF_018687715.1. Classification (NCBI taxonomy): domain Eukaryota; kingdom Viridiplantae; phylum Streptophyta; class Magnoliopsida; order Fagales; family Juglandaceae; genus Carya; species Carya illinoinensis. The sequence continues at coordinate 33,160,898 of NC_056756.1, forward strand.
AAACGGGAGCAATGAAACTATTTGGCTATATCCCCAAATCTAAAGAAATGTACAATAGTAGGCTAAGGGAGCAGTTCGGAAGCCCCACAAAAATTCATGTATAGGGCTGATGGGCAAACTAGTAGTTCCAGATTTAGGAAGGGGCAGAAGGATGCCAGTATGTAACGTTTGTCATAGGACTCATGAAGGGGACTATTGTCAAGCCTGAAATGTGTGCTATAGATGTGGACAGACGGGACATTACACTAGGGATTGTCTATAGGCACCTCCATTGCAGTGTATGATGTTAGGAGGAGGATGTGGAGGTCTAAGACAACCTATGCAAGCTAGGGTATACAGGAGAAGTTAATGAGGATGTCATAGAAGCGCAGGAAGTTGGTGTCATCATAGGTACAAGATAATTACTCGCCTTAGTTAACTTCTTTTATAGGAATCCTTTACGTGTAGTGATTATTATCACAAGTTTATGCAAGCGTTTTATTCGACTCAGGAACTTCTCAGTCATTTGCATCTTCCACGTTTGTTAGGATGATTGGCTTTTGGACAAAACCAATGAGCAAGGGAGTCACGTTGGCTCTACCAAATGGAGAAACTGTATTTTGTACCAAGATAGTTAAAAGACGTTCGTCAAAAATAGAGGGGGTTCCTTTAGAGGTCAATTTAATCATGTTCAATACACTAAGATTCGACATTATTTTAGGGATGGATTAGTTGTTTAAGTAGTTTGCAAGTATAAATTGTTGTTCAAGGATGGTAACCTTTCAAGTATCGGGAATGGAGGCTAGGATTTTTAGAGGAAGGAAACTGCACCCCTACCTGAAGTTATCGCCTCACTATAAGCTAAGAAAAACATGATAAAAGGGGCTGAGCTCTACCTAGTACACTTGAACTTGAGAAAAGAGATGCATAAGGGGGTGGAGGACATACTGGTAGTAAGAGAATTCCCAGAGTTTAGTTTAGGGATGCACCTACCATGGATATTGAGTTCACAATTAATTTAGAACTAGGGATTGTTCTAGTCCATAAGGCAGTCAATAGGATGGACCCAACAAAGTTGAAGGAACTGAAAAATCAATTGCAGGAATTATTAATAAAATCATTAGACCCAGTACTTCACCTTGGGAAGCCCCAGTACTATGTGTGAAGAAGAAACATGGAACCTTTAGGATGTGTATTGACTATCGAAAGTTGAATAAGGTGACCATTAAGAACTTGTACCCATTGCCTAGGATAGATGATCTGTAATGACTTGAAAGAAATGTGATAGAAGAATTTCATTAGACCTTAGAAATCTTGAGAAACATTGTGAACTTTACGGGGATTTCACAAATCAAGCGATCGATTAGTTTTAGTTAGCTAGTGTATTCAGATTCCTATCCACTATGATGACAAAATTGTATTTTTTATTTAATTGAGGCACTTAGGAGTATTATTTCAAGAAATGAACAATACCATTAGATTCGTATGAATATTTAGGATTTTATGGTGCAATAAGAAGCTTCAAGTTTTTGGATGAATAGTAACACTTCATTATTCCATACAACCAAACAACTTTGAGAGCACCATTATTTAGGGTAACACTTCATGGATTTAGACATCCTATGTGACCACCAAAATAGGGTTTCAAACCTAATGAAACTCCAGAATCTAAGAAAAGCCAAAATCCTAAATATTTAGGAGAATCAAAACTTCAAAAGTTTTCGAAACCCTAAATGCCACTCGTTTTGGTCATGTAATTTCCACTTGGTTTAAACTACTTTCACAAGCAACCGACCACTAAACTACACTCTCTTATACCCTCATCCACTATCTTGCACCTTGGGAATTGTATTTGACTAAGAAAAATTAGGATTGGAATTAACCTTAACAGAAACCCCAATAAAACCCTAAATGGAGTGCTATTTGGTTAGCCTCCCTTCTTCCACAAGCTTCCACCCTTTTACAAGACCATGCCTTGGCTGCGATTACACCTCACTTTCAGCCCCAAATAGTGGCCATCACACCTAAGCAAGCCACCCACTCCCATCAGCACTCAATCGGTCAAGGTTCAAGTCTTACCCACCATGGATTTTATCCAACCACTTAAGCAACCCTCCCATAAATTGGTCACACCACACTCACATCAAGTCAGCCAACACCCTTTCCCCTTAAGCCTCATGCCACCTTCCCTTTCTCGAACACACTTAACACTTCTTCATTCCTTTCCTACAGAGAAAATCGAGAGGGAGTAAGAGGGGAAAATTCTAGACAGCTTGTGTTCTTGAGCTCCAACCTTTTGTAAGTTATTTTCCTTAGCTCAAGTCTTGTATATTTTGTTAAGTAATGATTTTAGTTTACTTGATAGTGTATTGGTTAATTTTTCTTGGAGATTTGTTGGATGAAAGTTAGTGTTAATGGTGGAAGGGTTCTGTTTGGATGATTGTTGATGAACCTTGGGAGTTTTGTGCTATGTTGATGAGAAGTTATGTAGATCTTGGTTTTATGAAGTGTTCCCATGATTTTTATACAAGTTATGGTTTGATTCAATACATGTTATGATTTTATAAAATGGTTTTGCATGATCTTTGAAGTGGTAAAAATTAATTAGGTCAAAAAGAGTTTTTGTTTAGTTTAGTTGTGATTTTAGCCATAGGATCTTGATTCTATAGTTTTGGATTTTGTAAATCTTGTTCTAAAATTTTTGATCTATGGATTTAGAATGGGGGTTTTAAGATTTATGCCTTAGGCCTTTGTTAGATTGTTGATGAACATGCAAGAGTTTGATTTTAAGCATGATATAGATGCTCTTAGGTTTGATGATTATTTTGATGGATTATTTGCAATGACATACTAGATTTGATGTTTAGATCAAGTTAGAACTTGAATATGAGGTATATTATTGCATTATTTAAGGATTTATTGCATGAGAACCAAGAATCTAGTCACTATGATTCAAGTCCAAAAGCATGCATATTCAGTTTTAAGGATTTCCATGCAAATCGATTCTAAGTTTTTGTTTTTTGTGGGTTTTGAAGTTAGTCAAGCATAATATCACCTAAATTAATTGATGAAAATGTTAGAAGTGTTATTTATGGACTTTTGGAGTCCTTGATATGAAAGTGTTAGACCAAGAACACCAATATATTTGGTTTTATATGACTTAGTCTTGATGTTTTAGGCTTTTCCTTGAAGTGTTGAGTTTAAGTTTTTATAAAATACACAATTTGGTGTCTTGGCATGATTTTAGAACTAAGAATGTGGCTTTTGAGAGTTGTTATATTTAGTTTAAGCATGTTAGTGTGTTAAATGGCCAAGTAGCAGGAAAATCATGGATTTTAGCAAAGGAGTGAATTGGCCAAGAGGAGTTCTCATACTTGGGTTTAGTTTTTAAAATTATAAGTTCATATTTGGATTTAGGATGAAATTTACATGATAAATGTAAATTTTGGTAAGTTTTGGAGCTTGTTTGCAAATTCCTTAAGTTTAGGTATAAATTTATAATTTTCCAGAAGTTAGGGATAGCTTTGCAAATTTGGCCTTACATTAGTAACATTTTATTGTTATAAGAATTAAGTGAGATAATCTAACCCTAAAACATCTCTCATTTTTTAGCCTACACCACTTTATGCTATCCAAGAGATTTTTGCAAGTTAGCTTCTAACTTATCTATAGTATGCTTTTGTATGTAAGGTGGTAAGAATCATGCAATATATCCATGTTTTATTTTAGGTATTTATTTGATATGTTCATGCCATATCATGTCATTACAAGTATCAATCATGAATATTTGTCACATGTCATGATTTCCATGTCATGAAGCATACAAGCATGCCATGAAAGCTTTTTATGAGTCAAGCATGAATTGATAAGACATTGTGCTAATCCCATAGGATAAGATTAAGCCATCATGGTAACCCTACAAGACAAGATCAATATATCATGATGGCCTCATGAGATAAGATATAGTGGAAAGCTCACGTGATAAGATATCATGGTAACCTCATAAGATAAGACCTCTATGTAACAAGCAAAAACAAGAAAACATCACCCAAGTACTAGGATTGGGTATTATCCTAGTACAACTGTAACAGCCTACTAGAAATTCAGTGGTGGAATTTCTATAGGTTTTAGCAATCTCTTAAAAACTCTGTAAGTTTATATGAATCGACCAATCATGTAGGTTTTAGTCTATCAGCGTAGTCAATGTTACCAGTTGCGTAGGATTCATCTTTGAGTCTCCATGGGTATCTTGTTTGTTTTATTTCATGGTTATTTGATTATTCAAAAGTTGTTTCTACCATGGAAATGTCAGTCTGGGTGATAATTTAGAGAATATGTTGTATTTTGAAGTTTTTGACCAAACTAATAGACAAATATTGGTCTGAAGTTTTATAGAGTGTTTTCAACATGTTTATATGAATTTTTGTTGAGGATTTGTTGCATGATTAAAGCTTTTGATAAAAAAATTTCTTGGATCTAGAAATAGAAATCGGAAGAGAAAAAATAGTTTTTGTTTCAAGAAAGTTTGGATCTTTTGTGGTTTAATCTTACTCCAATGCTTTGATATATTTATTTAATGATACTAAGCATTTTGTCTACATGTTAGGATGTTAGTTTGAAGATTTTTTGTGTTAGTTTCAAATATATGAGATTTTATGAAAGAGAATACTCAGTTAGGTCAAAAGTTTGATCGTTTAAGCTAGATTCATGTTTTGGTTTATTTTTAGCCATGTGATTTTAAGTTTAATGCTTGGATCTACTCTAAGACACATCTTTAAACTATAAGATGTTTTTGGTTTGAAAATCTCATCATTGTATGCAACGGATCAAGTGTTAGAACAAAGCAAGTTGAGAAACAAATTTTGTTTTTGGACTATATGTGGATGTTTTGTAATTTTTGGTGACTTTTTTATTTTAATTCAAGGCATGTTAGTTCTTAGGAATGTGTTATGAACATGTTAGAAGAAATATTTAGATTTTTAAAGTTCTTGGAGATGTTTTGAAATAGGTCAAACCTTGAGATTTAAGGGTTGGTATTTTTAGTTAAAAAGTTTGGATCTTTTCACTAAAAGTTTTGTGCTGATGAGAAGTATATTTTTTTTGGATGTTTTAAGTATGTTTTCAAACTTAGGATAGGAGGATCCTTGTTGCAAAATTTGGGTTTGATCATGAGTTTTGAAATTGAAATAAATTGCAACAAAAATAAGAGATTTGGCCCTTGAAAGTTTCGGCCCTATGGTGTTTTTCATAGTTGTGTTTGGTTTTAATTTTTTCTAAATTGATATTTGAGTTTAGGACAAAATTTACATGAGAAATGTAAATTTTGGTGATTTTAGAGTTAGGATATGAAATCCTTAAGTTAGAGGTAAAATGGTCATTTCTTACATGTAGAGGGTAAAATGATAATTTTATTCTAAGTTAGCATTTTTTATGTTTCTAATTGTTAATGATAAAGTTTCTTACTTTTAGAATCCATACTTATAGTTTCTCATATTTTGTACTTAATCCCTATAACGCAACGATTATCGTAAGTTAGTTTCTAACTTATTATCAAATTATTATGTATGTGTGATGGGTAAGGTAAATTTTGTTTAATACTTATGTTATCCTATATACCATGCCATGTCATGCTACATCATGTATGTATGTTATGCATATTATATTTTGGCTTGACATATGTTTCTGTCACATTATTTAATCTTGTGAAATATTTATCTATTACATAATATATTTTTTCATGTAATGTTATTTGTTACATGTTATGTCATGTCACATAATGTTATCTATTACACATTATATCATCTCATGTATTGTTTGTCCATTTCATGTTACGACAAATCATGCATCTCATCTATATGTCATGTTACGTTACGTTAGGTCATTTGTCATTTTCATATTATGTCACGTTATGTCTCGAGTACAATTTGTGTAACTCAAAATCGGTATTTTCATGTTAGTGAAGTTTGCTTATGTTTATTACGACCTTAAATGCTAGGATATGGGTAATATCTAGTAGAATTCATTTGTTCATACATGAGTGTCTAAATTAGGATTAAATCCATTGAGTTGGTAAAGTAAAGTCAACAAGTTTTGAACGGGGCTTAATTAACTGGTCATCGAAGTGAAGAAGGGCATAACATCGATGATACCCCCATACATTTCAATTTCATTTTATACGTACTCGTGCTGATGCAGATACTTGGCACGAGATATGTATAGTATGTGTGTCCATAACAAGTGCAGATACTTATGAAATGGCACGTACAGTAAGTGTATCCATAGCAAGTGCATATATCTGTAAACTGGCACGTACAATACATGTGTCCATAGCAGATGTAGAATCTTGCAAACTGGCACGTATATTAATGCACTCACAATTGGTATAGATAGCTGTGATATGATGTGGTAATGGGTAGGGGCACACAGTTCAAGGGGACTCATGTAGCATCCACATTTCACTTTTATTAATTTGGCTTATTTATTGAATAAAATTTCAAGTTCATGTATTTCATATTTATAGTTATGTTATTTAACGTACAATTCAGTGTATGTTCAATTTCAGTCAGTTCACGTTCAGTTCAAGTTCAAATCATGTTCATTTCACGTTCAGCTTTATGTCATGTTTAAGTCCACGTCAGTTCAGTTCTTCTCATGTCAGTTTATGTCATGTCGCATTTCAAGTTTAGTCCATGCTTTATTTAAATTCAGTCCAGGCTCTGTCAAGTCAAGTCATACTTATTTATGATTATGATTATACATTTATGCCTTTATTGCTATGCTTGGATTTATAAACTATATATTAAGTTATCTATTAATTTGCTGAAATTTATAATCAAATCTTATTGTAATAGTCTCAACTACCATTTTCTACGGAATGGTAGATCGCGTGCTAGGATCAAGAGATGTGGTAGATGATTGTCTAAAGTCGGTCAACTAGATAGCGACGGCATGACGCAGAGCATATCGCTTTGATGCTCCATTTCATCGATAGTATTATGGCGCCCTCCACTAAGTTGCTTGAGCTACTCGATGGATTATCGTAGTAGTTACCTTAGTTTTACGCGTACTTAAGGAGTGTCCCAAGTACTATTTATGTTATAGACCTCTTGGAAAAGTACTATAACATTTTGGATAATAGTTATCATGTGAATTTCACAAAGTATGTTTACATTTTGAGATATATTACTTATGGTACATAGTATTGTTCAAAGAAAAAAAAATTGTTTGCTGCGAGTATTGCATATTACTATATGCATGCTAGGTGCATTGCATCCTTAATTGTAATGAACGGAGGTAAGTAATCTTGTATTATATGTCCTGATGCTGCAAATTTTTTCAAATTCTAAGCGAAATTTGGGGGCATCACAATAACTTCATTGTTCATGTTAGAGTGTTTAATCTGATGTGAAATTCTCTAGGTTGACAAAGTATTGTCAACGGATTTCGAATGTGATCTATGTAACTGGTTGCCAGAGTGGAGTTAAGCACCAATGTTAGTGGTGCCAATCACAATTCATTTACATGTTATACGTACTCATAGTGGGTGTAGATACCTATTATGGGATATGTACATTATGTACTTACAATAGGTGCATATATATGTCGTGTGATGCATTTGTTAATGTACTTACAGCCTATGCAGATACCTATAATGTGATGCAGCATTGGTAGGAACACATGGCTCAAGGGAACCTGTGTGGCACCCATAATTTGTTTTTTAATAATCAATTTATTATTGAACAAAATTCCTATTTCATGTTCAGTTAAAGTCAGTTGTTTCACATTCAGTTTCAGTACACGACAGTTTACAAGTTATTTCAACACATGTCATCCTATTTGCTAAGTCATGTCAATCTCAGTCACGTTCACGTTAGCATTCATGTATTTTTACTCTCGCATGCATCTATATACTGTTAGTTTAAGTTGGTTGTTAACTTGTAGAGACTTGTGCTGAGATTTGTATTCAAATTTCACTTGATAGTCCTAACTACCATCCCTCCGAAATGGTAGATCATTTGTCAAGACGTGGAAAGCTAGTAGAGGATCACTTGTTGGAGGTTGATTAGGCCATTCAATGACAACAAGGAGCTTAGTACCTCAGCACTCTAATTTTTAAATAGGATAATGGCTATCTTAACAGAGTTGTGTGAGCGACTCATCGAGCTACTTTAGTAGTTATGTCCTTTTTACTATAGTAACTAAGTAGCACTGTCTCTACTACTCATGCTTTTATAGGCTTTTTGGACAAGACTTGTAAATTTTGGGCACCTGATATCATATGGTTGTGAAGTATATATATGTTATTTTGGAGTATGTTATATCTAGTACATATTATTACTCAAAGAAAAAGAATTATTCGCTATGAATATTACATATTGCTAAATGTATGCTAGGTGCATTATATCTTTATTTGTCATAAACAAAAGTAAGTAATCTTGTTTTGCATGTCCCGACACTTTAAATCCAACCAAATCCCAAGCGAGGCTTGCGGACATCATAGAGATGGTGATGTAGTAGTCACTGTTTAATCCTCTAATTTATGAGGCAAGCAAGACCGGTTTGGGTGAGGCACCACGCAACCCTAGTCACCACGAGACGCTTCTAAGTGAGTTGTAAGAGTGATCTTATCTTGTAGACTATTCAATTATCTAGAAAATTGCAATGTAGTGAGATATATTTATTCCTTTATATTATTTTATAAGATTCAATATTATGAGGATTCCTTCTCTCTCGGTTTCCTATCAAACTAAGAGTGTTGTCTCTTGGGTAGAATGTCTGAAGAGATTAGAGGATGAAGAATGAAATATCCAGACTCTATGAGAGGCTCAAGTTAATAGAGGAGGAACAATAGAAAGTTTCTGTTAGTGAAAAAGACATTCTGCTGTCAACTTCTAAAAGTAAGAAGTGTATTAAGGCTTCCGTGGTTGCAGATGAGGAGATAAACAAAGGTTCTTTCAAAGTAACTCTTACTAAAATATGGAAAACTGAAGGCAAGATAGTGTATAAAGAAGTTGGCTGGAATAAATTCCTGATTGAATTCCAAGAAGATAAAGATAAGAGGAGGATCATGCAGTTTGACACAGATGACAATGGTACAAACTAGAGTAAGTTTTTACATGTGAAAGTCCTAGTTAATATCACTAAAGCTCTTGCCAGAGGTCAGGTCCTCAACATTGAAGAAAAAAAGTTCTGGATTCTTTTCAAATGTGAGAGTTTACCAAACTTTTGTTATCAATGTGGTATGGTCAAACACATTACTAGAAGAGTGTAGTTAAAGGTTCCCAAGCACAGTATGGAAGCTGGTTGAGGACTAGCAATCAATCCACTCTAAAATGTAACAAAAGAAGAAGGATGAAGAAGCTCTAGGGGCATCAATGGAAGCTAGCCAGTGGGAGCATTCCGATGAAGTTTTCACTGAACTAGCACAAAAAGGAAAGAATTCACAATCAGCAAAACTTTCAGGGGATTCTTTGCTACATCTCTTAACTTTAGGGAGTGACCAGCATTTCAAATGATGGTTTTGGTAAGAATTCAAATCATGCATTTCAAAGCAAAGTGGGCCAGAAATATGCTGTATTTGATTCAAATGTGGAAGGTTCTAATCGCATCTCCCAAATGGATGTAACAGATAATAGTCAACCCATAATTGTAGAGATGAAGTTGACAGTCGATAAGGCAATTAAAGATCCCCACTTGGAAGTTCCCTAGAAGTCCTATTTCTAGGTTAGCATTCCTTTTAACTCTATCGGTGATAAAAGAATTGCCAAGAGTGGATCCAAAAGTTTATCAAGTTAAAAAATGAAAGCTTGAACTGGGCCCTATATGAAAGCTGGTGAGGTTGCTGATACCACTATGACTTTGGACTCAGTTATTTTAACAGAGAAAAGAAGTAATGTGAATGCAGATGTAGAAGGGAACATGAAAAGACTCAAACCTCAACAATTTTCGGATAGTACAAAGCAAAATGAATTGGTAGAAATTGCTAAGCAGTCCTGCCAATCACCATGAAATTTATCAGTTGAAACTGTCGATGGCTTGAGAACTATTGGATAGTTTGTGAGCTTCACCTTTTAGTGACGGACAAGCTCCCAGGGATGGTTTTTTTATATGAAACTAAATGCAAGCGAGATAAGGTGGATAAAATTTGTAACAAACTTGGTTTTGAGTATAGTTTTGTGGTGGATTGTGTTGGTAAAAGTGGAGGCTAGCAGTTCTATGGAAAAGGGAAGTAATTGCTGAATAATTTTATTCTCGAAGCCATTTTTCTATGATGATTACTAATCTTGATGGTTTATCGAAGTGGTTAATGAGAAGGTTCTATGGTAATCCTGTAACTAAGAAAAGGAAGGAAAGTTGGCATTTGTTAAGAGTGGTTAAGCCTACTAATCAACTACCTTGGCTTTGCAAGGGCGACTTTAATGAGATTCTGTCTGATAAGGAAAAGTCGGGTGCTGCTACCAGCTCTTTTAATCAAGTGGAAATCTTTAGAGAAGCTCTTGATGATTGCGAACTTATTGATTTGGGATACAAAGGTTTAGAGTTCACTTGGAATAATAAGAGGGATGGTAGAGATTTCACTAAAGAAAGACTAGATAGAGTCATGGAGAATAGTGAATGGCCTTTACTTTATGAGAGTATAGAAATTCATGTGTTGCCTGTTATTTGTTCTGATCATTCACCTCTATATATTTTGTGTTTCAATAATGGTGGGAACTTATCCACAAAAGAGTCTTTAGATATGAGGCAAGCTGGTCTAGAAGGGAGAAGTGCCACAATATTATTTAACTAGCTTGGAGATCTGCACTCAATGCCTTTAGTCAGCTGAACATGGTTAAGGATGGGCTTACCAGATGCAAGAATCATTTCGTGAATTTGGCCAAGTCAACTCTAGGAAACCAAAGGCAACAACTTACTCAGAAGAGAGAAATGATAAAGGAGCTGCAGAACCACAATCAAGTAGATTTCAATGAGACTAATTCTATTCTACAAAAAGAGGTGGATGATATTTTGGAGGAAGGGGACATTAAGTGGCGGCAAAGAGCAAAACAAATGTGGCTCAAGGATGGTGATAGAAATTTCAAGTATTTTCACAAATGTGCTTCCCAACAAAGACAGACTAATACTATTCATAGGATCTCATATGATAGGGGTTAGTGTGCAAGAAGACAGTAGGAGGTGAGTGGGTTATTCCAAGAGTTCTACTAGGACCTATTTAAAACTTCACAACCAACTAGGATAGAAGAGATACTAGAGGATTTTGGACTTACTGTCAGTGCAGATATGAATAGGAATTTGTTAAAGGAATTCACCACTGAGGAAATCAAATGTGCCATATTTTAGATTAACCCATTGAGCTCTCCAGGCCCAGATGGTTTCTCAGCTAGGTTTTATTGAGATCATTGGTGTACAGTGGGTGCTGAGGTGGTCACTGCAGTCAAAGACATCTTATTGTCAAGAAAGGGATTTGAGTGTTTTAATGAAACTTTTATTGCCTTAATTCCTAAGAAGAATGATCCAAGTCTAGTCTCTAACTTTCGGCCTATAAGTCTATGCAATGTATTTTCTACAATATCATTGCCAAAGTACTTGCCAATAAACAGAAGCATATTCTTCCTAATATTATTTCTCCTTCTCATAGTGCCTTTATTCCAAGAAGATTAATCTCTAACAACATTATAGTGGCCTACAAAACTATGCACTCCATGCAACACAGAATGAGGGGGAAGAAAGACGAATACATGTCACTTAAATTAGATATGAGCAAGGCATATAATAGATTGAAATAGTGTTTTCTGGAAGCTGTTATGATGACGATTGGTTTTTACAGGCCATAGGTTGAGCATATCATGCTGTGTGTGAGCACTGTAAGATATTCAATTTTGATTAATAGAGCACCATAACAGAAATTCTCACCCTCTAGAGGCTTAAAACAAGGGGATCCTTTTTCCCCTTATCTTTTTATCCGATGCTCAGAAGTGTTAAGTCATATGCTGGAAAAAGCTAAGAAGAAAGGTCACATTTCTAGCTTTCCTTTAGCTTGAGGGTCTTTGCTAATTAACCATTTAATTATTTGTAGATGATGGCCTTCTGTTTTGCAAGGCTAATCCACTAGAATGGAACGGGTTATTTAGGCTTTTGAATTCATAAGAAATAGGCTCAGGTCAAAGATTAAACCTAAACAAGACTTTAATCTTTTTTTAGCAAGAATACAAGACAAGATGCAAAGGAGTCTATCCTTTCTTTTGCAGGGCTGAGAGTATCCTAGTCTTATGAGAAATATTTGGGCTTTCTTTCTTATGTGGGAAAACAAAAAATTAATTGCTTTCAGGCCTATACTAGATATAATTAACTGGAAAGTAAGGTTTTTATCTCACGTTGGCAAAAAAGTCCTTCTCAAGTCGGTTATTCAGGCTATCCCAACATACTATATGGGTATATTCAAGATTCCAAAGACCATTTTGAATGAGATCAATATACTTATGAATAAGTTTTGGTGGGGGCAAAGGGAAGACAGATCTGAGACTCACTACTTGTCATGGCAGCAACCAGGTAAGGCTAAATTGGCAAGTGAACTTGAGTTTTGAGACTTCAAACATTTCAATCTAGCCTTACTAGCTAAGCAAGGATGGAGGATTATTCAAAATTCTCACTCTTTGGCAGCTAGAGTTCTCAAGGCAAAGTACTTTTATAGATTAGACTTTCTGAATGGAAAGCTAGGCAGTAATGCATCTTTCTTATGGAGAAGTTTTATGGTAGCTAAGCAATTACTTTTAGAGAGGGCCTAATTTGGAAGATTGAAAATGGTGAATTTGTAAAGATATGGCATGATAGCTAGATCCCTCAACCGACTTCCTTCAAAATTCAATCACCAATGAGAATTTTGGAGGATAATTCTCAGGTTAAAACATTAATTGACACTAATTGTAATGAATGGAAGATATCTTTACTAATAGAAGTGTTTTCTGAGGAAAAAGTAGAGTTGATTAGCATAACCCCTATTAGCCTTTGTAATGCCCATGTAAGCTCACTTGGAGATGCATAGATGATGGGAAATCCTTGGTTAGAAGTGCTTATCACTTGTTAGGAGACATTCAAGAAAGCAAAAAGGGGTCAATCTTCTAGGAGTTCCTCTGCCATAGGGTTTTAGTCTAAAATTTGGAAGTTTCAGGCCCTTAATGCAGTTAAGGTTTTTCTTGGAGAGCATGTCATGAGTCTTTACCTACAAAGTTGAATCTATTCAAGAGGAAATTTTAGACTCTCCATATTGTCCAATATGCAACATAGTTCAAGAACTGTTACTCATGCACTATGGTCTTGTATATTAGCTCAAGATGTATGGGGATCTTGTTCTAAAAGATTTCAAAAGGGGCTGGTTATGGAGAAACCTTTCAAGGATGTACTATCATATCTATTTTCTATCCTCAATGAAGAGGAAATTGAAGATTTAGCAGCCATAGCTTATCAGTTGTGGAGGAGAAGGAATAGTTTTGGTTTGGAGGAAAAATTTCTGCCTCCATGTAAAGTGGTACAGTTGGCCCACCAAGCTGTTATTGAATAGAAGGATGCTGTGAAGAAATTGCCTGGTGGAGCTCTTAATGTCCCGGCTGAGCAATAGTGGAGTGCACCTCCTCTCAATACCTTCAAGATTAATTGGCATGCAGCCATTGATAAAGTACATCGCAAAGTGGCAGTGGGTGTTATAGCTTGAAATTGGGAAGGTCAGGTGGTGGCAACACTCAGATCTCAAAGGAATATGTTTCCTGATGCACACATGGGTGAATCCTATGCAACACTTAAAGCATTAATTCTATGCCAAGAGTTATGATTGCTGAAAGTGATTCTCGAGGGTGATGCACAGTCAATGCAGGTGAATGACATCAAAAGTTCTACAGAGAAGTGGAGCTCAACTGGGTTGATAGTTAGAGATGTGAAAAAACTATTGGGCAAGATGTCTCATTGGTCTGTTAGAAACATTCCTAGAAATATTATTGTTGTGGCTCATGCACTTGCAAAGAATGCACTTAAACTCTTTGAGGAGAGCATTTCATTCGAGGACATTCCTTCATGTATTCATTCCTTGATTTTCTAGTATGAATAAGAGCAATCCTTCCTTAAAAAAAAAAATAATAATATTATGAGTATAGAATATTAAAGATCTTTTTTCCAAACCATAGTTTCATGTAATTTGACAGAGAATGCAGGCCAAAATTAGTTTATTTGCCATTAAAATGAGAAACTTGATCCTTATTTGCGATGACAAAATTAACAATTATTTCATAGCAAATGACTATTATTATCTACGACTTTGGGTATTTGTTGAAACAATCCATTTAAGACGTGTTATAAGGAACTCTCACAGCAAATTTCAAAAAAAAAAAAAAAAAAAAGGGAGGTAGAAACGCCAATGCACCCAAAAAGTGTCTACTAACGGCGATTTTGCTTATATAAGAGCATTCACATTTGATGACTTAAAAGTACCACCATTCCTTTAATTTGAGATTTAGGATCAAAATACCCCAACATCTGAATTCCTATTTTAAGAAAAATGTTTAGGGGATGAAAAGTAGTTCCCTAAATCATTTTTTATCACTATTTTATTCTAATACATAAAATAAATTATTCTTTCAATCATCTATACTTTCTCTCATATTCATATTTATTATAATTTTAAAAATAATTTAATTAATTACAAAAGTATAAAAAAATTAATTTTAAAAATATTATCATATCATTAAAAAAATAATTTAAATTTTTATTTAAAATATTCACTAAAGTAATGGTCCAAAAACATAAGAAAAAATATTGAGTAGTTAAGTTTATAAATGGAAGTGAGAGAAAAAAGTAATAAATAAAAAATAAAGAAATATTATTTTAATAGAATAGATAAATGATAGGGAATGAGATCTAGGAGGTTTTTGAAAGATGAGTAAAATTTATAAATATATTTTAGAAAATATATTTTTTAACTAAATTATAGAAAATTTTACGGGAAATGAAATATAAATGCTCTAATATAACTAAGCATACACACATAGGTTACGTGTTACCCAAGTACTAGTGCATACAGGCGAAGTTGAGCATGCATGGCATATGGGTACGTATTTTTCACCTAGCTTAGTCGAGCTGGGCGACTTTATGCGAACTTTAATTTGATTCGTTTAATAGTACTTGAAACAAAATCAATCTTCACAAATAATAGCTAAATATTCTTAAATAAAAAGAACTTGAGTGGATCCTATACAAGTTGAGGTCGAACTGTTGACGAATAACTCAAATTCTTATACGCTACCTAAGGAAAATATAGTTTTATTAAAAAAAACTATGAAGCAAATATAACCGTATTCACTCATCAAGTACCTTGGACAACTAAAGAAGAGAGCAGCGAATTGTTACAACTACTAATTTGAATGTCAAGGAATAAATTATATTCCATCATTATTGTTAAGAGAGGTTAATTCTAATTAGCTCAAGGAGCAAAATTTCCATAAGGTCGGATCTTTACTAGTCTTACAATCTACATTACTTTGTTGTTTGCGCCTCTACGTTGCTTAGGAAGCTACTAGAGTCTCTTGAAAAATTCTACGCTTCAACATCAAGAGATGTAGATAGTTTCTCTAAGAAATTATAGAGAGATATGAGAGTTTTTTTTCTTTTTTATACGTAGACTTTTTCCACACACATAATTAGATATACGTAAACTCGCATTTAAAGAGTTTTCACATAGAAATTTAATTATTTTTTTTTTGATAATCAGATCTCATTAATAAAACTCAAGTCCTTACAAGCATATGCCTATCAAGCCAAACCGCTTGAGAAACAAAAGAAGAACATTCATCCCACCATGTAATTACATCATCAATATTCCTAGCAAACTTTGCTAGACAATGAGCCACGTTATTACCCTGTCTACTAACATGCACAAATGCAATTTCCTGAAAGTATAGCATAAGTCTTTTAATTTTAGCGAAAACATATGCAAACTCAGTTAGGCACTCTGAATGAGAATTTAGAGCTTTCACTAGAAACAAACAGTTGGTTTCCATCAAGATTTTAGGGATTCCCCACTGCAGTCCGAATTGTAGACCCCTCAACATTATTGTAGCTTCAACAAACTCTGGGTTAGGAACAGCAAGCTCAATCTTGCTGCAAGCCACCAGCACACGTCCAGCATGATCCCTTAGGACCACTCCAAATCTAGCTCTGTCAATGTCTTCAAAAATGGCACCATTTACATTAATTTTCAGACTGCCTTCCGGGGGGGTTTCTAGCAAAGAACCTTTGGAAACTCTTGGCTGCCCTTGTTGAGAATCTGCACTTGTTTGAATTCTGTTTGCATTGACAAAGCTGTGGACAAAACAGAAGAAAACTGAAGAGCAGAGTTATCATATATAAACTTGTTTCTTCTATACCAAAGGCCCCAAGCCATTGCTATAAATTTCATGAGTTCATCTTCATTTCCTTTATTCTTCACTTCTAGAATAAGCTCCCAAAAGGGTTTCCCATGGCCAATCTTCCCTAGTAAAGGTTGAAACTAGACACACAAAGGGTAGATAGCCGGACATAGAAAGTTAATTAACTTCCTTGAAGTTGTGGTAATGGTTGGGAGTTAATTAATAATGTAACACCCAAACCCAATACCAAACTAGCATTCTAAAATTTTCTGGATTTATACATATGAAAAGCCCACTTGAGATTAATGAATAATTTTTGAAATACACAACGGGTTAAAATTTTATTTTTAGTGGGGTGCGCATTCTTATTGGACCTGATAATTTGGTTAAATTTTTTGATATGTTTATGGATCAAGTGGAATTTTTTTAAATAGTTATGGGCTGAAACATTTAATGGGATAGGTTGTAATTTTTTAGAAATTGAGTCGAGACCCATTAGTATCAATAAAATACTCAACTATGAGAAAATTACGGGCAAACCAAAGAGATTTTCGAACTACTCTGATCGGCTAGCCCAGTCTATTTGTTAATTCCATATACTACCAAGTTGTGGGCTTAATTACTCTCAAATGGGCCCAAAAACCCAAACCCGTAAGAATCAAAGATCAAAATCCACACCATACCCACACCATAGACATCTCCATGCCATTTTCGTGCCATGCATGCCTCCTTCCCACTAGAGTACATAGCAACACTATATATATACACGTTACACAATTCACGCATAGCCCTTCATGCACCTATTGTTCATCTTCAACCTCTAAATTAGGGTTATTGCCGCACCACCTTAAGGTAGCCCCATTGCCATGTTCCTTCATGTGAGCCACCTAGTTCTCGATGCACCAACAGCCCTCCAGTCCACGTCCGAGAAATAACCAAAACCATGTCAACCACCTATAGCCACCCCCCCTCCCCCAGGCTCCTGTTGCTTGGATTAGTAGAAAGTCGTTGCATTGCAAGAGGATCCCTAGCCGCCAACCTCCACCTCATAAAAAGCACCTCCCACGACCACAGTCCACTATAAATGCACAAACCACCCAACTGACAACTAACAATGCAAACCAACATCACAACCATGGGAAAGCTAGACGTTGAGGTGCGAGACTCCACCACTGCCGCCTAGTATGTCTAGCCACGGTGAAGCCAACTCTCACCCTCAACTTTGGGCTGCCATTGTCAGCCATGGCTGCCCAAACACAGCCTCTCTCTCTCCATCATAAAGCAAACCCCAAAACCTCTATTTTTGATACTCAAAATAGAATAAGGAGATTTTCCCTCCCAAGTGCACGTTTAGCCACTGTTTCTTGTTGAAAACGGCCACAACTTGATTGTGCTACTCCCTAGACCACCGTACATAAGTCTCTTTGTCTCACCATGTTCTCTCTCCTCTCCATCTCTCCCTTTTTCACTCACCATGCTACCTCTCTCTCTCTCTCTCTCTCTCTCTCTCTCTCTCTCTCTCTCTCAATGCTTAGTAGCCCAGCACAGCAGCGTATTCACCTCAGCCACTTAGCTCCGCCTAAGTCTTTATCGCATTTTCCTTCCTCGGTAAGCCCCTATCGCAACTTTCTTTTATTCAAACTTAGAAATAAGTTTTGCAGTTTTAGTGGGTCTTCTTAAAGTAATTATGATAATGACCTTAGAATTTGTGGTGCCCCTAGCCCCCACTTGGAATTTGGCAGTGACTGAGATGCCAGAACATGTAATACAAGGATACACACCCCTTGTACATGACAGATAACATGCAATGCTTCTAGATATACTAGCAGTATGTAATAAACGTATAGTGAAAAATATTAAAAGGTCAAGCAATCTAAGTAATGCCGTAGGCAATTGCATAGCACATGGTAGAAAACTTAAAAACTTTTTCCCAAACATTGCCACATCATCATTAAAAAGCAAGTCATCAAACTATAGTATGAGTTTGAATCTCCCAAAACACGGGACCTTTCCTCAAAATATAATAAGTCTCAGAATATCAAACATTTCCTCTTATGGGAAATGGAGTCCCAAACTCCGACATTTTTTTTTTTTTCCACAATGGTTCATCCTTCACTCGCTTCTCCATAGCCCAATCCTTATTCTTATTATTGAGGCATCGAAGCTCCTCAATAAATTGGAGTATCTCATTGATCTCCCTATCTATGGCTTCCAAGTGCTCCAAAATAGTGGGCTTGGGTCTACTAATGTCCATCTTAGGCACGATCCTCTCAGAAGAAGGGGTCGTTCTCTTCCTCTTGGCCATCGGTGTCACCTTCTAAATCTGTGATAACTTGTACTATTCTGGGAGATGAATGATAATGAAAATTACAACAGTAAGATTTTGAGAAATTTTAGCAAGTAATCACACAACATACAATAGTCAACACAAGCATATAAGAGATATATCATGCAATGCATGCATGGACATGTACGTAACTCATGATTGAAAACTAAACTTTGACTTATGCATTGACTACTTTCTGATGTGAATCCGTGGAATTGGAATCCTTTGAACCCACAATCAATTTGAAAACTCACCCAAGAAAGCTAAACTCAAGTCAATGAATGGAGAATCTAGACCCGTTGAGAATTTATTTCAAAAACCTAAATTATATTAAAATCTAGACCCGTTGAAGAACCCGTCTCAAGAACCCAGATTATAAGGAGAAACATTACAAAGGTTGTGATTTACCTTTGATAAGTTTAAAAGTTTAATCAAGAACAAGAGGAGTAAAGTCACCTCACCAATAAAAATTCAATAATGTCTCATCCTCTTCAAATGAGGCTACAAGTGGTTTAAATAAACAATTTTCAAAAACCTTAATGAATAGTATTGCGGGTACTGTAGTTTGAATAGTGCCACATTATAGTAACTTCTAAAACCCTAGTTCAAATAAAATAATAACTTTTCAAATAAACCCTTAGCTAAAATACAAGGCCTTCTCAAAAACCTTAGTTCATTAGAAATAAGATATATGTCGGTTAAGCATCCTCAAGCCCACTTATTCTAAACTAATAATAAATTCTTTAAACAAATTGAAAGTCTTAACAACACCAGGCCCTATCTCTAAGTCATATCTTCTACAACTTGTATCAAGCAGATCAAAACTGGCTCTCATTCCTTCAAGCACATCTTGAGTGTTGGGCTCTTGCTAGTTTCATCCCAAGTGAATTGCACCAATCATTGCATTACTTCTTTGATTTTCTTGCCTCTTGATCTTGTAATTGGCCCATCTGAAACTTGCAAAGGATCTTTAAGGATAGCTTCACCTTGGTTCCCATCACTTTCAAATACTTGTAACAGAGGCATTTTCATAAAAAGATCCTCACTTTCCTTATTCTTGTTGATCTTAGCAAAACTTGCCTTTTTAGAGAATATCACAAGATTTGCATAGAGTGATCCATAACATGTCACGAGACTTCTGTCAAGTAATGCAGAATATATGAGCTCTTATACTTATTCAGAGGGTGAAAACAACACGGTTCCCCTTTACACCAAGTGCTCCTGCTAGTTACTGCACCATCACTTGTCCATATGATGAATATATCTTAAACAGAAACATAACTTATTAACTCAACAATACTTAATTCATTGGGTTACATGCCTTATGCATCTACTAGCGTTAGGCACTACCTCGCTCTGGCATTCTTTAGAAGTATCTATTTAAGGCATGTCGATGGTTCTTTGTCAACCCAGATGTTATCACTCCATTCTTAAGCACTCCAGAAGGAACAAAAGAGTTCCATTGGACATTCCCCCGCCCTAGCTTGGGGTTGTGATAAAACTTTTAGACTAATTTCATTTCCAAACATTTTTTAAAACACTTTTTCTTGAAATAACTTCTCTCAAATGCATGTAACATGAGACTTAAGACATGTGTGCTTATACTTGACATATGCCATATGAGATACCATGCATGAAATAATCAAGCATAATGTGTTCAATTTATGGCATGATAACATAGAACTCATCAAATATTAAAACACAAACATGGAACTACGAGATCTAGCCTTGGCCAAAACTTATAGGCATAAGAACATGGAAAATCATACTTAAACACTCTCCAAACTTCTACCATATAGCTTAGAAATCAAGGCATAGTAAAACAAAACGTAAAATCATAGCATTGTGCAAGATCCAAAACCACCAAGACATGTTATGGCCGAATCATCAAGTGTCTCAAATTAATAACATTGTTTTCCTTAAAACCAAAACATGTAAAGAACATTCTTTCCATTTCTATCATGAACCGAATCATACTATTCCTTCCATATTCATATTCCAAGTTCATGTAAGAGTATTCAAGCAACAAATAAGAATAACAACCAAAGCAATGGAAACCAATAAAAAGATCTACATAAGTATATACATACATTAACCGAGAGCAAGTTGAGTGTACACTTACAAAAATCTACGAAGAGAAATGAATAGTAGTCTATAAATTGAAGTGTAACTAGTTAGAATAAGGGTCCAAAAAATCCTAATCTGTGAGTCTTGAGTGTGTGTTTTCTAGGGTTACCACTAGACCTTTCAGCCCCTATGGTTTTGAGTCAAGAAACCCTTCATTTTCATCATGTTTTTATTCACATCTTGAAATAGAGTGAGAAAGCAAGTGGTTGGCCAAATACATGAAGGATTTGAGTTCTCCACCGTTCCACGTAGACCATACCTAGGAAACCCTAGTTGATTTCCCATGAACAAGTGTTGAAATCGTGGGTGTATTACCACCTTCAAACCCTTTAGAGATTCGCATCTCTTCTTGAGTTGAAAATGTGTTGTGTGTGTAATGAAATCAAGGAAAAATTGAGTTCTCACCGTGTCTCTTCCTTGCAAATGCTGAAAATCCTTCTCAAGAGTAGCTTCCCTTGTTTGGTTGGAAAGAAAGTGTAAGAAAATGAGAAATCTTCAAGTGATTGTGTAAGAGAGTGTGGAGAGGATGAGAACATGAAAAATCTGAAAATAACAAAAGAGAAAAGCCCTTGGGCATGTAGCTCCTCCCCCTTATATAGAGCTCTCCTACAAAATCTCATTGGTTGCTAGTGACCCATTCCATGAAGGACAAGTGGCCTTCTTTCCTTCCTCTCCCCTAAGTCGAAAGTGACCCTTGGTGATCCCATCATAGGATTGCATTGGGAATGTGCAAGGCATGTGGATGGCATGTGGGGTTCTACCCCCTTGGCCGAAATCCTCTTGTGCCCCTTCCACTTGAGTCTAGGTGCAAAGTATCTAAGAGAAAAGAGGTAAAGTAAGTACAAGATCTCTTCCTCTTCCAAAGTAACGCTTGCATATGTGACACATGATATGGGCGTGTGCCTTGCCCTTGCCCTTTCCCTTGCTGCCCTTTCTTACTTCAAAATCCCATGAAGATCTTTCATCTTCTAGTGCTCCTTCCCTTCATGGTCTTTTGCTTACCCAAGGATCCATTTGAAACCCTAAAGTGGCATGTGGAGTGTGAGTGTGCGTCCTTGATTGTAGTGGCTGAAATTCTAGGGTTAGGATAGTCATTTTATTCGAATGTCCCTTCCTATTCCTTCTAGAATTCTGTTCATGGTTGACAAGTGGCAACATCTGAAGAAAACACATGAGTGGGCGTGTGGAGGAGGGAAATCCGAAAACCCCCTTTGTCTTTTGGGTTTCCCTATGCAAATCCTTTGGAAAGGGTCCCTTTTTTTCCACCCTAGGCTCCACTTTCCAAGTGGATCTCCTTGGAACTCAAACAATTGACAAATGGCTTGGAGTTGCAAGAGCTTGGATCATGGACTCTAGGCTATTAGGCTTGGGTTTTCTCATGGGGCCGAATTTTAGTAGAGGATTTAGGGCTGGCTCTCTCTCTTAGGCTCAAGTTTCACAATTGAACTTCAAAGGCCAATTCTTCACTTAAATCACTAAGGCCTTAAAATAATATGGCCACTAAAATAAAGCTATGAACCATGCTCCTCTAGGTTCAGGTTATCACAGTATTTGACAAATAGAAAAGGTTTTCTTGGTAAATAATAAATTTTGTGAATTTATGTTAGGCCTTGTTTATTTTGGTTGGGCTTGATTCTAAGATTAGTGTTTCCTTTATGTAGGCCTTTATTGTTATGCTAGGCTTCATCGATCATGTTATCTACATTCACATGAGACTACTTTTAGGAAGGGAAAAATATTTTCTATCTCGACAAGTGTAGACATGAGCTTATGTTAGCTTTTTATTTCTGAATTGTGAAAAAAAACGACTATGAAAATTTGTGCATAATTATCAGACGATGATCTGATTCTATTGTATTCTGAATATATTCTGTACTCTGATATAATATGATGTGATCTCTAAAAACCTCTAGCATTATATTCTGTTTCTATTATCTTCTAACCTTATCATGGGTGTAAAAGTTTAGCCTCTATTCGGGTTGGTACAAACTTCTATATTTCTGGTGCACCCACTTTGGAAGCAAAGTGAATTTCTGCGTGGTCTTTATTGTGTACACACTCGAGGCTCTGAGAATAATAAGAGAAAAATTTCACATTCTGTTTCAATTTAGTTGGCTACAGGGGTTTGCACAATCCTACTACGGAGGTTAAACACGGAATTTTGTTATGATATGATGTTTCAATTATGCTACGCGAAAAGAATTTTGAATAAGAATATTTCTAAACTTTCACTTCGATATTATTAATAAAATGTTCTAATTCTGCATTCTGAAAATAAAAATATTTTGCTCTGCACTCTAAACTCTATAAATGCTCATGTTTACATACTAGTATATATTCTCTGCTTATTAAGTTGTTAATAACTCACCCCTTATCTCTAAAGTATGTTTAAGATAATTTTGATGTCTCAGTTGGAAGTCAAGAGTAGGAAGTGTTAGCAAGATTTGATGATCGTAAAGGAATAAATGTCAAAGCATATATTTATTGGAGAGTCTTATTTAGTAGATTTATTATTTTATGTCATTTTGATATTTTGAGTCATGGATATTTCAAAGTCTTTGTGGAGATTTTAATTTATTTCATTGAGGTATTTCTTTGGTGTCTTGGTGGAGGAATATATATATTTAGTTTGAATAAATGAATTTATATTTTATGGGAAATTTGGAGTATATAAATATATTATGGGAGATGGTTTTAAGTTACAAGAGCTAACTCTCTAGACCTTTGGGGACAAGGTGCTACAAATTACCTCCCCACCCATGTGGACACATCATGGGTCATGGCATACCAACTACCAACATCTCCCACTTGTCCACAATGAGTGCTACGCCCATTAACAATCTTCTCCTAATCTGTTAATCAACTATCCCTCATACAGAAAATGAAGAGTGTGACCGGACCGGAAGGCAAATAGTAGGAGTACTATATTAAATCACCATCATATTAACATAATATATTACTCATAATATCTTGTATATGCTCCAAACTATTTGATTTCACTAGGTCAAGGGTCCTTAATCTCTCACAAGTTTATAACTCAAAGCAATCTTGACCTTACGTTATATAATTTGCTCGTGATTATATAATGAAATGACATAATTGCTCGGGCTATGAGACATAAAATAACAAGTAAGAATCCAAAAAATCTTTCCTAAACACTCATGTTAATTCAATTAGAGTTGACTGCTTTCCTAGACATGTTCTGCAAGCCCATACCATTTGTGGCTTTAAGAAAAATGCTAAAGTAACAACATCAAGTTTTCATCTCATGACATAGTTCCAGGTTCGAAGGCATAGGAATAGATCATTTACTAATCCATTATGGCTCACATAATGATGGATTAGGGACCTATCTAATCACTCCCTCAAATGGTCGTCTATAGCATATACAGTATGAAATGTATGTTATGGTGAAACTCCTACTTAATTGAGCTTGTCACATTCAAATGATGTAGGAATATTAGTCTAGTCTCCATAAAGGTGCTCTAACTTGAGTTTCTTAGCACAATCACTCATCTAGCACCTACCTAAGATCTCATATTCTACTTTAATAAGATTTCATGAAGTTGTTCAAATATTTCATATATGACTCTTGAGAGTCTCATCTTACCTAAGTTAAAGTGACATTCTTTAAGTTAATCTTGAATGCTCCAAAAGCATTTACATGTTTACTTGCTCGTTTTTCAAGCGCCAAAGAAATCGATTTGTCTCATTTTGCTTACTATTCAAGCGCAATGTGATCATCCATGTGAGTGGACTGATTTTTTGCTTAGTGACATCTTTATAATGTGTTTTTCACTTAGTATCAATTAATTAATAATATAAGATAAATACAATAATCTCACTACAATAGATACTAACAATGTCAAATATACAATAAAGTCTAAGATATCCTTAATACAACATATATCAAATTCAATGAAGTCCCAAACTCCTAACATGAGTTTGAAAAACATTTATACTAATAGCCTTAGTAAGAGGATCGGCTATTATATTGCTAGTAGAGATATGTTGTAGGATCACCTCATCTTGCATAACAACATCTTAAATGTAGTGAAAATGAATATTTATGTGTTTTATTTTTTCTGCCATGGTATTTAGGATCCTTGGCATATGTCAAAGCTGCCCTACTATCAATGTATAACTTAATGGCTTCATCTGCAAGAGCCATAACTTTTAGGTGCAAAAAAAACTCCTCTACCAAACAACCTCTTCTACAACTGCTGAACAAGTAATGTACTCTAACTCCATTGTAGAAAAAACAATGCATGATTGTTTCTTGCAACACCTAAAAATTGCTCCCCCATTAAGCATAAATGCGTAACCCATGGTGGAATTTCGCTCATCTTTGTCACTAGCCCCATCAACATTGTTGTAACCTTCAGTCTCATGTCTCCACCTAGGTAGCAAAGAACAAGGTATGTTGTCGCATGAAGGTATCAAAAAACCCTCTTAACTACTTACCAATGAACAGGTCCTAGGTTACTTTGATAACGACTAACCAATCCAACTGCAAAGCAAATGTCTAGTCGTGTATACAACATAGTGTAAATCAAACTTCCAATTGCACTTGCATAAAAAACTCTAGTCATTTATTTCTTTTTCTCATCATTCTTAGGGAAATGTTTTAGACTCAATGTACAACCCTTCTCAATTGGGGTGTCTATGGGTTTAGAGTTGTGCATACGAAATCTTTCTAGAATTTCATAATGTAAGTCTCTTGAGATAAACCAAGAAACTTCCTAAATTAATCCCTTGAAATTTTAACTTCTGGCACGTAATTTGCTTCACCTATGTCCTTAATCTCAAAAGTATAGGGCAAACATTCTTTTGTGGTAAGAATTATCTCCATATCATTTCCAGCTAAAAAAATGTCATCCATGTACAAAGACAAAATTAGAAAACTCTTCCTTGCACGTTTGACATACACATAATGGTCTTCTTCTAACATATTAAAGTCAATTGAAGTAATGGCCTCATGAGATCTGAAGTACCATTATCTAGATGATTGTTTAAGGACACAAATGGAACGTTTCAATTAGTATACTTTGCACTCTTGTCCCTCAACCTCAAAACTAATACGTTGACCCATATAGATCTCCTCATCTAGCTCTCTATTGAGAAATGAGTTTTCACATTCATTTGAAAATATTTCAAATCTAGATTTCCAACTATAGTTAGAATGAGGTGAATGGAAGCAAATCTCACCATAGGGGAGAATGTTTCTACATAATCTATACCTTCTCTTTTGGTATAGCCCTTCACCACGAGTTAGGCCTTATACTTGTCAATTGATCCATCTGCCTGACACTTAATTTTTAAAACACATTTGTTTCTAATATATTTGCGCTAAGATAGAAGACCAGCTAACTCCCAAACTTGTGTCTTTGTCATAGAACTCATCTCATCTCTTATAACAGTCAGCCATTTATTTGAAGCAGGTGAACTTAGTACTTCCACAAAAGAAGAAGGTTCATCAAAGTCACACAGAACAAACATGAAAGATTCCCTTTCAATCTCAAAACAATGATGAGGAATGGTTCCATGTTCGCTTCTTCATAATTAAGACTCTTGTGAGTCACTTTCTAGTAGAATATTCTTACTAGGAGGCAAGTCACTCTCACTATCTTTTATGATTCTAGGAAGTTATAATTCTACACTCTCGCCAAAAGATAGTGCAACTCCCTCAAGTCGTTGCAACTCAAAAAGTTCAAGATCATTCTTTGCTTCACCAATATTAGGAAAATCATTCTAGAAAAATGTGACATCACTCGACTCTATTTTTGTCATGCCTCCATTAGAATATTCACCAAACATTACATAGCCCTTTAGTTATATAAATATCTTATGAAGATACGATTATTTGTTCTAGGGCCAAGTTCTCCATAATTATGGGAAGTAGGTGATCATAACCCGCAGAATCCCAAGACTACAAATGCTCCAAATTTGGTTTTGTAACATTCAATAATTCATATGGGATTGAAATAATTGACTTAAAAGGCACACGATTCAAAAAGTAGGCAATAGCTAGAAGAACATCCCCAAAAATGATATTGGTAGGATAGCTTGCACCGTCATTGATCAAATAATTTTCAATAAGGTACGATTCTTTCTTTCCGCAATACCATTTTATTGTGGTGTGCCAGGAATCATTAATTGTCTACACATCCCTTTTTTCTCACATAATCCCTAAAACTCTTTAGACATGTACTCTCAACCTCAGCCACAAAACGCTTGAAGCAATCTAATGTTTCAAAGTGATGGGAGATCGGAGAGATATAACTGAAACGTGAGTAATCATCTATAAAGGTGAGAAAATAAGAGGCGTCATAATGTGCCTTCACATTTATAGGTCCACAAATATCATAATGGACTAGCTCTAAAAGATAAAATATCCTAGGAGCCTTTCCAAAAGCATTCCTATCGGCCTTACCAGCTAAACAAGACTCATACACAGGTATGCTTACATCAGTGAGAGACCCCAGTAGGCATTCTCTAGCTATTCTATCTTTTTCATATATGGGCTAGTCTAGCACGTTATTTCAATGAATTAGAAATATCATCATCATGAATTGTAGCAATAAAAGAAAATGAGGAATTATCTAAATCCAACATAAAGAAACCATTCAAAAGAAAACCATGTCCATACAAAGCCCTTTCTAAATAAAAGTCCAACTAAAGGCCATCAAAGTGAAAAGTAAAACCAAGTTCCGACATAGAAATAACTGAAAATAGATTACATTGAACACCAGGTGCATTTAGCACATTATGAAGAAGTAACAACCACCCTAGACACATCTTGAGTTGGTAGGTTCCAACTCCAAACTCTTCCTCCCGAGTTCTGTTACCCAATATAATGTACTGTCTTCCAGTTGATATTTTTCTATAATCTATGAACCCAACTCGATCTCGAGCTACATGTTTGGTTGCTCCTATGTCTACAATCTATTCAGGAATTTGAGTGAGCAACAAAAATATGTGAACAAACATAAGTAAAGAGAGATTTATCTTTAGTGGATACCTTCTTGGCCTTAGTGCACCACAAGCAAAGTGTCCAACTTTTCCATAGTTATAGGACCTCAATTTGAACTTGTCCTTGCCAGCACGCTTGCCTCTGAGGCTTTTTTCTAACACCCCATCTAATTAACCATTATGATTAGTCCTTAAGTGCCCTTAGATTAAGTTTATGATTTTGGGCATTAAATATTTGATTATTAAGAATAGTTAGATTATTAAGACCATGACAATTAGTGTCATTGATTATTAAGCTTGAAGGATTTGAGAAGCAAGCCCATTAGTAATCTTAGTAAGAACCTTAGAACTTTAGAGTGTGAATGAGCCAAGCTTTTGAAGCCTTGTACCAAGTCTCTTAAAGAGTGCAAGTCTTGGTAGGTTAAAGGTTGGCCTAAGGTTGAGGTAGAAGGTCTTTTGGGCTCAACTTAGTGTAGATTTAACCCATGGCCCAATTAGGCCAAAGTGATCTTTTCATGCCCTATCTTTGTGGATCTTGAGGCCTCTCATAATCCCTCAAAATCTAGAAATAAAGGCCTCCCATCAACCCACACCCAAAGCCCATAAAATTTCCACTCACACTCATGGCACTTTTAAGCCCAACAAAGCCAAAAGCCTTGTTTTGATTCTCTTCACTCTTCAAATTGAAGCTCAATGCACCATCCCATGGGTTTCCTCAAGTTCATAGCTTACCCTAAGTAATTCTTTGAAATAAAATTAAGTTTTGAAAATTGGTTAAGACCATTAATCAACTTACCCATGATTAGTTATCTTTAAACCTTGTTTTGAGCTTAATTTTATTGCTTAATCTTTATAGCCTTCTTGATCTGAAGTCTTCTTGTTCCATTATTTAAATACTTAATTCTTAGATCATATCATGACTCTAGGTAATCCTCCAGACATGTCATTAAGAGAAATGACATAGTAAACCTCAAACTACACCAATCGGCACCCATGTGTGCCCTTTGTGTGCAGTGGACTATTTTGCCCTTAAGCCCAATCTTTTGTGCCTTTTTAATCAAGGGCACTATTTTATTTAAACATCTCATGAGCTCCCTTTAAACCCATACCAAGCCTTGGACGAGTTTGGTTTCAAGAACCAAACCAAAACACCAAAACCGAATTGCACCTTGGGTACTAGTTGGATGGAAACCAAGTTGGTTGAGTTTCAACCTCCCATCTGCCCTTGGTTGAGCCACCACCCCATGACACCTCCATCACTACCTAATCCTCAAGAGGCAATCATGGTCATCATAAGATTTGGACTCATTTTTTCCAGCCAAAGAAAACACAAACCGACATCTGCCCAAGGAAACCACCTCTTGAACCCATCTACTTGTGTATGATGGTTGTGTGTTTTTCTTTCTTTTCTTCTGCACCACGAGCAGACCAGATTCCTTAGGTTCCATGTAGCAGCTGAATTGATGAATTCATGGTGATTTTAGGCTACTCTTCCCCCTGCACAAGGTGACACAAATTGATGAAGGCAAAGCTGGATTTTTCAGCTCCTTACACCGCCACTCAAACCAACCAATCCCCAAGGGCTTAGGCGACTGTCCCCTCCCCTTTGGCTGCCTATAAAAAGTCCCTTCATCCCTCATTTACACCACACCTCAGCTCCAACTCCTATTGAGCATTTGAGAACCATCTCCCCTTAGTTCTTGAGAGAAATGGAAAGTGTGTGTGAGCTTGAGTGTTTTAGAAGTTCTTGGTGTTCTTGTGTTGGAAGCTTGACTGGGCTGTGAAATTTGTGATTTTTCTTACCCTAGATCTTATTTTACATGTCAAGTCTTGTTCTCAAGTGTTAGAATGAATTTTGGTTAAGTTTATATAAGGTTACCATGTTTGATTCAAAATCGGGTTCATTAAGAATGGTTTAAGAGTTTAAATTATTTTTAGTGAAAATTTTGGTTATGGCATGTCTTTGCATTTTGGTTAGTGAATTATTAATATCTTAGAATAATCATTGAAGGTTTTATTTTTTGAAATTAGAAGCATGCCATGATAAGTTTAGATTTTACCTTGTGTTGATCATTAAGCATGCATGGTTTTTAATTAAGCTATTATTAAGGCATAAAGTTTTGATTTATTCACCTAGAGTTAATCATTAAGCATCTAGAAGGCCTTATGATTGGGATAAGAATGAAAATACATTTTTTAGGTGAATTTAGGAAGCATGCCTTTATGATTTAGGTTAAGACCATCATGCTTGGTTAATGAAGGCTTAGTGAAGATTAAGGTTTTTAGAAATGATTAAGTGTTGGGATGAAATTGTTCACCTAATAGTTCATACCATGTCACTATAGTAATTATTTGTGATTAAAGAAAATTGACATAAGCATGCATTCATAGAGATCAATTGTTGAAAACACACTTAGGCATCAACTAGAGTGCGTGCCATGGGTTGTGTGTATTCGAGTTAGTTACACTTTGAATTTTACAATTCCAAGGGGATAGATGATTTTAGAATATGAAAAATATGATGTCCATAAAGTTTGGTTAAATTTGAAGTTCGTTTGCAAATAGTGAAAAATTTAGAGCTTTCATGGCAAGTTTTGAGAATTTAGGGGTATTTTTATAAATACCCATTTTGATTATGAAAATCTTCCCACAATGGTATAAATCCTAACTTAGTACAAATTTTATTTCAGCCATTACTATCTTTCAAGTTCATGAAGTTTGTAAGTTGGCCTCCAACTTACACCTTGATGAATTATTTATGATTAATTGATAAATACCACATTCATGTTATAATTGTCATTTTAACCATAAAATATCATGTTATATGATACATTGAGTGCATACTTACATGAAATGTGATAATTTCACCATTTTTAGCATATTGAATGTAAATATTATTTTCGCATGAAAGTTTACTACATATGCACATGTCATGAATTACATTTTTCAAGCATAGTATGAAAATAATTCTTGTCACGACCCTAAAGGTTAGGATGTGAAATTATCTTAGTGGAACTCCTTTGTCCACTTTAGAGTGTTCAAGAATGGAGTGGTAACCCCTATATTGATGAAGAACAATCAACATATTTCGAATGGGTTCTTTCTAAAGAATGTTGGAGTGAAGTCAAATGGTATGACACCTAAGGCTGGTGGGTGTACATGTTATGATGCTATGATGTTATGATGTTATATTATATTACCAATGCATTGAGAATGAGTCTACAGACAACGTAGTTTGTACTATGGTCACCAACAAGTATTCACAATGCATATGGGGAACTATGACGATACCACACATTATGATATTACGATTAAGTATGAATTGCTAATAATGATGAAACGTTATGATATTTTTGCCAGTTAAGTGGAAAAATGTTCTCTGTAAGAAAATGTGCATCTCTAGTTTTTCTGAAAATGTTGAGGAACCTAGATGGAAGACATACACTGATTTTTCTATATTGCATGCATCTCATATTCTTCCATCTAGTTATTTAACTTACTGAGATTTCAAGTAAATCTCACCCCATATGGACGCATTGTCATTCTACTCTGAATGATAGAAGTTGTGTTAAGACTCGAGAATGACAAACTGGATGGAACAGTGGATCCAACTGATTGTGGAGGAGCCATACTTCGAGAAAAGATTAGACCTTATCTTGATGTTCATAGCACTGACCCTTCATGCTCTAGAACACATGAAGCAATTGATCTAGCTTTGGAGACTTTTTCTGATGATAAGCTGTATTGAGATTATGCTACCATTTGGTTTGAACTTATGATGATTACTAATGAATTGGGATATTTTTAGTTATTCTAGCATAAGTTTTATTTTATCACCCTTAATCTACTGTGAATATTGCATTCTGCTAGTTACACTTATATGATGCATTACTTATTAACTATCATGTATGAGAGTATGCAACCTTGTATCATATGTCTCGATGCTCTAAGTCTCCATTCCATTCCAAGCGGAAGTTAGGGGCATCACGGCTTTGCTACTTTTCCATCCCTTAGTCCAAGACTATTTATTGCTCTAGCAGATCTCTTATGTTGCTTGCACTTAGGCCTAAATGCCTTGTGCTTCCCAACTTGGGCTAAAAGGAGATCATTATGATGTGCATCTATGCACTCTGCCTCTAGCTCCAAAAAGCGAGATATATCTAATATTCTCATTGTGTGTCAAAACAAGTTTCATTTGCCCACATGTTGACTTGGGCAAAACTTCATTAGTGAGATTATTGCTAGTGGCCTTTAGATCACAAATCTAGGTAGATATCAATCTCAAATGATCAATTATGGTATGTTTAGCATCCATAACATACTGTTCAAACCTCAAAGTGAAAGCATAAAGCCTACTAGCAACTTATGTCCCTTGATAGGGAATTTTTAGTTGGTTCCACATATCATGGGAAGTTAAGTAGTTTTCAAACTTTTCAATAAGATCATTGTTCATACTGCTCAGTATGGTAAAGCACGCGCACCGATACACCTTTAATTTTATTCCAAGATCTAACTAGACCACGAAATTCCTTTCTACATTGTGAGATCGAAAATTTCGCAAAAATCTGGTAATCATCTCTTACTATATAAGTCTAAATACCATATCTAATTTTGAATAAAATTTATAAATGGGTTTTTTAAAAAATACTCAAAACTCATGCACATATCATCCATTCACCTATGAAAAATTTATAATTATTGAGCTAAACACATTGCGCATAGGCTCATTAGTAATTTGGTGCATCATGATAAGATGATCTTAAAATATATTGATAGACGTGAAACATATTTCTTTATATTGCCTTGATAATAAAATTACATTCCCAATATTACATTTCTAAAGAAAAATCCTACTACAAATCTTCTAGAAAAACAATAAATAAATAGGATGCCACTTTATCGATATACTTATAAGATACATCTTATCCATTCACATAAAAGTAAATACATACTAATCACATGAGCCTAACAAATTACCAATGTCAATTCAATCCATTTTAATAAAAATACCAATAAACTCAAAAATTCAACCATCATGGTATGCATGATGGTTCAGTGGATAGAGAATCTACATTCTTAACTAATGAGAAGGGTTTAATAGGTCATCAAATCTAAGGACACATATTCAATATGGACATTCATTTAACAATGATTCAATAGATGCATCCACAACTTATAAATGTTCACATGACACAGAAAAATTAGGCTTGAGGAACTATAAAAAGTGTCCCAAAAATAATTTTCAGGATTGTCAAAAACATTTCTTTTAAAAATATTTTTTTAGCTCTCAGTTTCAACAAATAAATATATGAATCAACTTTTGATACCAACACTAGAGCACACATGCCACACATGTCAAAAATTGAAAATCGGAAGACATCGCACGTGCCTTCTACACATATGTGCATCATTTTGGCTCTATTGGCAGTTTTGCCTCTATTTCATCTGTTGCGGTGGAGAGTATACATCACCTTTGCCTCTCGCTATGTTTTTTGACGTCCAAACACAACATTCAATCATCTTAATGTGTATGTGTTGATAAAGTGAGCACAGACGCACAATAAGTGCAAGGGTGGTCATACTCTCTGCGGCCGAGCATGAGACTAGTAAAAAATACTGTTCATCGTCTCTCCTTAACTTAAATTTCTGGTTTTTCCTATTTTGACCACCTATTTTCAAACAGTCATAACTTATTCATACTAAGTCCAAATCAAGCGTATAATATGTCAAATTAAATCTTATGAACCCAGCTTTCTAACCAAATAAAAATTATGCCTAGAAAATAAGATTTAGTTGGTTAAAAGGTGGCCCAAATTCATGGTCTAAACATTAACTTTAAAAACAAGAGTTTCAGATTTCTTCTTCTATATGCAACGAAACTTCACCAAAATTCAAAGACATGTTTCGAACATTATAAGGAATGTTTTCATATAGGTAATTCAACCATAAGTATGTCATACTATAACCTTTAATGAAAAATTTGAAACACAAACAATCATGGCATATCATCTATTGCATGTTTTTAAACTCATTCCAAATCATCAAACATGTAATCATATTCATATGGGCAAAATTAAGCAGCATAGGCTCTGATACTAAAGTTAAAAGAGGTCAACTTGAATTACTTCAAGGAGCGAAATTTCCACAAGGCTGGACCTTTGCTTGTCTTGCAGCCTACGTCATTTTGTTATTTGTACCTCTATCTCGTTTAGGAGGCTACTAAAGTCTTCTAAAATATCTCACGTTTTAAGATCAAAAGATTTAGATGATTTCTTTAGAAAATTATAGAGAGTAAAGTTTTTTTCTTTTTTTTTCTTTTGTACAAAGACTTTTTCCACACAGAATTTGATATATGTAAACTCTTTTTTAAAGAGTTTTTATATAGGAAATTAATTAACTTTTCTAAAATTATGATAGTGGTAAGGAGCTAATTAATAATCTCACCACTCGTGTGGACACATCATGAATCATGGTTGGATACCTACTAGGCTACCACCAACAATTATGATTCAAAATTTGGTTCGAAAGCTTGGAAACAAGAGTGTGAAAGACGAAGTTTTGGGGAAGATACGCAACGGTTTCCGCTTCTAATATTCAATTCTTTCATACCGTACGTATAGAGGGATTTGATCTTTCGTTGAATGGAAAGACCAGGTCAAGCCAGGACTTTGAGGGCCAGTTCCTTCCGTTTGCTAATATTATCAGTTGTTAACATCCATGTGAACACCATGCCTTGCCGGGCACTTTGTGACTCCTTTTAGCTTTTGTTACCCTCCAACCAACGACAAAGATAAGGATATGTATTCGATGAAAAAGAAATTCCCCTCTCACTGCGACAGGCCCACAGAAAATACAAATAAAATAAAAAGAAGAGATCAGGATGCATGGATTATCCCTGCATTATCCATTTATTCTCATTTCGTCCATTTATGGATTATCCATCGAAATTATAAAAATTAATATATTGACAAACAAGATTAATAAAACACCATAAGCCACTCAAATCTTTTTATGTCAAATGGATAATTTTCCCATTTTATGGGTGAGCAAGGAATTTCATAATAATAATGATAAAAACTAGGGGATATATTCTTTTTTAAGGAAAATTTTTCTAATTGGTGGAACTGTTAAAGGCTTAAAAACAACTTTCAATTATTTGTTGCCACATAGTCCACCCACGAGACCAAAAATGTTACTGCAGGGTACACAATCGAAAACCAAATCCCCCTTCCCACGGAAACCCAAATACCTCACCCCTCTCCTCTATGCAAATTCCTTCAAATGAGGATTATACCTAGTTTGATGGCTCTCCCTGTACATAATGTTAGAGCATTCACATATTATTTTTTTACAAAATTTCCTATAATTTAGTTAAAAGTACATTCCTTAAAATTTTTTCTTAAATTTTACTCATTTTTAAAAATCCCCTACATCTCATTCCCTATTCTTTATCTATTCTATTAAAATAATATTTCTTTATTTTTTCTTTATTATATTTTTCTCTCACCTCCCTTTATAAACTTAACTATAAATAATTTTATAAACTTAAAATAATAATTTGGGGACAAATATTAGATTTCTATATTTGGAGATTTACTGTAGAAACTCTACCTATTCATTCCAAAATAGAGAATGGGATGGAGGGTGATTTGGGATGAAATCTCTAAATATTTTTTCAAATTATGAGAAATCCGGTGCTTTGAGACATTGGATGGGAATGCTCTTAGTACTTGTTGGTTTTTCAAGTCCTGTCCATATGTTGATAGTCAATTTTAAACACCATCTCCAAGGTCTCCAACACCTTAGAGCCTAGGCTCTCTAGTTAAATTGTCTGGTTAAATAATATTTTTGGTCTTGTTTGAAATTGCAGGGAGAAGTTTCAGAATGAAAATATATGAATCTTGGTAAGTCATTTCTCTCATTTGGGTGATATAGATTTGAACATAAGTGAGGAGAATTTTTCTCTTTTCATTTGTGGGTTTTAATCATGTGTGGATTTGTGCATTGTGTATTTTTCTAACTTTCTTATGTGTCTTTAGGTTATTGGAGAGCTGTTTTAGGATGTTCCAAAGCGCTTTACTTTTTTTTTTTTTTTAAATTATAAGTAGGGAATACTAAATTAATGTTTATGCCATGGAACCATCATATTGTTTTGTTTTCATATTTATTTTTAAATGAAAAATATTAGAGACAAAATATCACACAAAAATAACATATATTCACGCGCTAATCAAATGATCTACAATTTGTTGAACACATGAAGTCACTTTCACCATATCCACACGCTAATGATTTGTGTGCAATGATGATCGATGGTTCGCTTGACGAAATGAGTTACACAACCACCAAAGCAGAAAATAAAAGAATCGTACACCTTCAACTGAATATGCTTTCACACCTTGATCCTAGTCACACTCCAATAACAAAGTACATATAAATGGGTCCAAAGTCAGAAACAAACTCGGTCCCACTACTCCCAGTTCGACTTGTATAGACTTTTGCGCAAGCGCGTTGGCCCATAGAATCAAACGTGCGAGTTCACACATAATCTTGACATTTCTTTTTTTTTTTGAAGAAAAGTTAAACAATAAGGAACTGAAATACGTGGAGCCTTTATAGACCTGTGTCTGCCTTCATTACCGAATGAATCATGGAGTTCAAATTTAAGAGCCATGCTAAATGCACGGCCTAAACCCCGGAACAGAATACGGGGGAGGGAGGGGAGTTACTATTCATTGCCTGAGCAGTGCATAAATTTTCAAAATTAATTGGTTCTTTAAATTTAAAGAGTGTTTTATCTCATTCTATCTTATTATTATAATTTTATCAAATTTTTACATAAAATATAATTAATAATTTCATTTTTTTAATTTAAAATAATAATAATATTAAAAAATAATATTTTAATAATATTTTATTTAACTTTTATAAAAAATCATTTTATCTCCTCTCTGACAATTACCTGTCACATGATAGCTAATAGTGTGAGAGTAAGTGCTATTAAAATTTACAAAATAGCCTGTTAGTTAACATTGATAGTGAAAAAAAATGCAATGTTTCAAAAATAAAATATCAAGTTAAAAATTACATATAGGGCTGTACATTTGGACCGCTCAGTCGACTCGACCCGGAAGTTTCGAATAAATCGACCCAAAACAGACACAAACGGAACCGGAACATTTTCGGATTATTTCGATATGGGTCGGTTAATAACCGCTAACCCGCTTGGATTTAACCAAGCACATCTCGTGCGAATTCGCGCTGCGGTCCACCGACACCTGCTTTGCTATCACCAGCAACCTCAGCCACAGCTCCTGAATCGCATTCGGAGCCAACAGAGTTTCCAACTTGTACACCACCTCAAGCATGTGAGACCCGGTTGTGGAGCTTCTCGATGGCCTCCGGTAGATCGATTACGATGACGGTTGGGTGTTCGACCGAGAACTGGTGCTACGGTGCAGCTGTTGATTCCAATCGCGTCCATACTTCTTGTGGCTAATGCAATCGAAGGGTCCCTGTTCGGTGATGGGCTTGGTGGGATGGATGCGGACGAGATCGACGCCGCGCCGGTTAGCATGATCGATGAGAGGCCTAGATGGGTTTGGAGATAGATCGGACATTTTCTGTTTGAGAAGTGAGAAAGTTGAGGAGGAAATTCAGAACGGAATACCCAAACTGGGCAACTTACGGAACTCAAAAATTTGGAACGGAAGCCCAATCGGAAGGTGCCATTTCGGGTCGGGTCGGAATAATGGATATCAGGTCGAATGGAACCGAATGAACAGTCCTAATTATATATATAAAAAAATGGTTATAAAAAATGCATAGTAGACTGAAGTAAAGTACTTAACATTCAATAAACAAAAACATAAGAATTAAATATATAAAAATTAAAAAACTAGTTTAAAAAATCAAATAGATCAGAGAAAGTCAAAATTAAAAATA
Organism: Carya illinoinensis; assembly: GCF_018687715.1. Taxonomy (NCBI): domain Eukaryota; kingdom Viridiplantae; phylum Streptophyta; class Magnoliopsida; order Fagales; family Juglandaceae; genus Carya; species Carya illinoinensis. The sequence goes on from NC_056756.1 coordinate 33,198,638, forward strand.
TAAAAAATAAAACAAAAGAGCGTAACTACTAACAACATAAAACCGAAAAAGATAACTAAAATAAGAAATATAATTAAAATTTGAATTTGAAACTTACAAACTTTAAAACAAAAGCTTTAAAAGCACAAATTCAAAAGCAGCATTTAATTTCAAATTTCAGGTATGAATGGTAGATCAATGGAGAGGATTAGAAGCATATCGTACACATGAATAATGATGGAACAGTGACTTGATTTCTTATTGAAAACGTTATTTTAAAGACTTGACTTGATTGTGACTCTACCCTGGCTCAACCTTGGCTCCAACGAATTTGAAACAAATTATTCGCTCGAAATCTACTTGATAGTCCACTCAAATGAACTTCAAATGAATTGTTCGCTTAACATCCATTCGACACTTTGTTAGAGCAAATGTTTAGAAAACCTAGTTCTCATGTCGTTTTATATATAAATGTAATTTTTTTTTTTTTTTGTGAATGGAGGGTTGTGGCCAATATATAGAAAAGAGAGACTCTTGAGATCTTATTGGATGTATTGGACTTTTGGGATTGAGAATTTTTGTGATTTCTTTCTTGTGCTTCATCTTTGTGATATTGAATTCCTTGAGATCGAATCTACAAGTGGAGTGGACGTAGGCAATTGTTTAGACTGAACTACTTAAACCTTGGTGTTCTCTGTGTGATTATTGAATTGGCAGCTGTTAGAGATACAAAAGAATCCCGCACACTGATCTGTGGGACATGTGTTCCCACCCTATGTGCCTATCTTCAGCCAAAGAGAAGAAATTCTCTCTTTTGTCGCACGACTCAACCCCTCCACTCAACTTTTTTAATGGGCTGTCTTATGCCCAGCCACTAGGCATTCCCACCTGCAGTGTCATTAAACCCACCTCAGGCTGACGACCATCCTCATGGACCCAAGCCACTGTCAAAGTCCCCCTGTGGCATCTCCCTTCTCCTTGCAACTCCATCTCCTAAATGGGTCTCAAACACAAGTTCTCCACCATAGCATCGCGTACGCTGTCCACACATCATTGAGTTCCCCTTCCTCTGGCAACCACCCCATGCTCTTCTAACCACCCCTAGCTCCTCTCCCTTTATGGCCAGCGTGGGGACGGGGCGCAGGAAGCTGGGAGAAGGGGGAAAAAAGTAAGTTATCTGTTCTATTTCTTAACTTAAAAAAGAGAAAAATTTGATAATCCATAATCAAATTATTCCCGAATTGTCTATTCAAATTCGATTTATGGATTTTGCAACTTACTCATTGACAGAAAAAAATAAAAAATCTAAGTAATGGAACAAACATAATCATAATTGAAATAGAAAAAATGTAAAAAGATAATCAAATAGGGTTTCTAACTCGGGAGATAAATATTAGACCGACCAAAATAATTTATGAAGATAAAAGGTTAGAATCACCAAAAAAACATTTAGCGCCAATGGGACCCTCCAATAAGTCTATTGGAATTGGTTCTGTATCAATTGAATCTCATCATCCATACATAATAAATTAGTGTAGTATATTCATATAATAGCATATGAATAGTAAGAACTAACATTCTTATTGAGACTACAACTCATAAGAAAGAAAATAGATTTATGAATGGAGTAAAATATGCAGTACTCATAGACGGGAGGAGACGACGAGTTGCTGTGAGCTCCACGCTGGTCACGGTTCACTGATAGTCAACTCCTTTTTAAGGTGGAACTAGTCATGAGTGCTTCAATAATAATTAGTATTTAATTTGGAGGGCTGGTGGAGATCAGTCGGTGTCGAGTTCAATTAATTGCAGGATCAGCTTTTTGGCTTGAAACGCCTCTCTAATATAATACACGTACTACTGGAGATTGGATATACATAGCTATCTCTCCCTCAGCTCAGTAGCTCAAACTCCTCATTGATCCCGATCCAGATCTAACTACAAGTACAAACCTTCAAACTCCTCATCCTGATCCAGATCTAACAACAAAATTAACCTCTAGAGTCAGTCCGCATCCAATATAAATGGGAGAAGACATGCCTGAAAGAGGACATAAAACATTGTTGAATCTTCCTTAAAGAGAGACCCTTGTGAAGGGATGTGGTGTAAACCTCCAATCTCTAATTGCTACGTAAGCGTTCTACAATTTTCTTTTATCTAAATGAAATGCTAAATCAAACAACATCCAATAATCCTAAAATATAAACTCAAGCCCTCTTAGGGATAAAATTGACTTGGTCCAACGCATTGAAAACCACTCAAATGAAGAACATAGATCTCTATAAAAAGAGGAAATCTATACAAATGAAGGGAACTCCTCCACATGCTCTTTAGGTACAAAACTCCACTACACATAGCGCCTCCACTAGATCTCTTTCAAGAGAGACATCGTCTTCAACCTCCTAAATTCTAGATTTCTTCATTGTATTAAATAATATGTGAGGCTATGAGAAATTGTAAAATAATCTATTATAGTAGATTCCCCCTCCAAACAATTTGTAGACATAGACTTTTATGTCAAACTATGTAAATCTCAGTATCCCTCTTTATCTATTTTTATTTACTTATTTACTGTTTATTTTACGAATGAACGCAAAGAGCATCGTATCAATGTCCAAATCACCATCGTCAACTGGAGATAATTCCTTCCTCTTTTTTGGCTTATTGTGCAATTTTAGGCATTAACAATTAGTGTCATCTGTGGGATCGACAGAATCTTCTACATCGGAATTGGGAGAAGGATACTCTCTGACTCACGAGATCTTCATCGAAAAGCCAGATAAAATCACCTCAACTTTTCTATTTCCTATTATTTATTCTCTTAAAATTGCAATGAATGGTAAAACAGAAAATAGAGGAAGAACATGTGCAGCATGCATTGCCCACATAAGGGATGCATGGTGTGCACCTTGTTCCTTCGCCAGGCAAAACCTACAACCACCGATAACTCACCGGTAACTCACCAATGATGCATCGACGGTCGAGACTTCTGCCAGTAACTCACCGGATTTGAGTATTGTGCATGTTGTGCACAATGTGAGCAGATAAGAAACCAGCTGCCAGAGGCTGGCACAGGCACCCGTGAGTTGCATGGCGCACCACCAGCTGCCCCCAGAACCGTCGGAGCTTTCTATAGTCAGCAGGGTAGTTCTACCATCTCAAAAGCTGCTTGCATCGAGTATAATGTGAACAGAGGAGGCATGCTTCTAAAGGATCATAATAACCAGGCGTCCATGCGTTGGCGAGCCCATCGCCAACCACCGTTTAACTCACTGTGATCTTCTGTCATGAGGAATGGTGGTTCCCAACCACAAAGGTGTTCCTCCCCACTGTTCCTTGCCATCCTTGCCTATGCGCGCTACTGTAGTTTCTCGATGCCAGCTATTGCTCACCGCAAAAACCAGTTCAACCACCACCTATCTTGTTGACGTCTTTTGTCACCAACATGGTGGCTCCCGACCATGATGCGTTCCTCACCACCATTCCTTGTCACGAAGATTCTTGTTCACTGTCAAGCCTCACCACCGATCACCAGAAGAGTTGTTCGACACCAAAGTCCCTCGCCCATAGAAAATGTCTCTATCCAGCTTGGCTCACTGGTGTTTCTAGCCATTGCCAAGGCACTCCTTGATCTAGAAGTCACGCATGGGTTCAACCGCACCATGCACATGCAAGCGGAGCCAGCCGAGCAACTCCATTCTTCTCGCCAGGCCATCCACAATGGACAGATGCTCTCCGGTCTCACCCCATGCAAACACCTTGTCAAGACATGGCAGCAAACATGCAATGTCTTGCCACCCTCATGGTGAGCGAAAACACATGGATGAGTAACCACTTCGTGGAGGGCCACACTTTCACTGAGTTTGCTCGCATAGTTGATGTTTCTCACCTCAATTTGTGTTGCTTGTCACAGTTCACCTTTGCTCGCCATAGAAATTTTGTCCACCAAAATCGTTCCTCGCCATTACTAGCTTGCTAGTAGTGAAATTCCTCACCACAGTGACTTCAGTCCATGGTTTGCTCACCACACTTAAGTTCCACTAGTCGTTTGCCACAATTACTCACCCAAAGGGTGCTGCTTGCCAGTTGCTCTCTCACACGAAATGTTCCTTGCTAGTTGCTCACCACACGAAGTATTACTCGCTAGTTACACACGGCATAGAGTGTTCCTCACTATTGCTCACCACATGAAGTGTTCCTCACCAGTTTCTCACCATGCAGAGTGCCCCTCACCATATACAGTATTTTTCGCGCCATACACATGAACTTTGCTTGGCGATATAATCCAATAAAAATTAAAAAAAAAAAAAACAAGAAGAAGAAAAAGTCGAGGTACTTGATTCAAAGTTGAATTTGCCTTGCCTCCAAGAGATTAGTGAACAAATAAAAATCATCCATAGACAGAATTATTTTCATTGTTACAAGCACAAGCAAACGATCTTAATCAGAGAGGATTTGAAAGCAGGAACTTAATAACTCTGAATTGTCTCTTTCAAACTTGTTATTCTATTTTTACTAACAAATTTAGCTTTCAGAGATTTTCTCAACAAAACTCCTTGAGGCACCACAAGAATCCCAGTAGCTACATGCTCTAGGAAAATACTTAATTAAAAATCACTGGTGCGACGCGGAACACCGACTATGAAACCCTTTCGCGCATCGCTCAAGCATATTAAGTTGTTATCATTAGAATACATAGTTTGGTATTGCGGTCATCTCATGTCCTCATTGTTGCCAAAACATAGTTGCCAACGGGCATCACTCATGTGTCACCAACCTTCACCACACTTAAGTGAGATGGCTCAGGTTTGCAAACTTTAAACTTGTGATTTGGATTATTTAATCTAATCTGTTTGTTTCTTTTCTTTGGTGTGATCAAGCTCTTGCACCCAACTTTAACATCAACGAGATTGAGGCATCCTCCCGCTACACTCACATCATCAGAGTTACGTAATTAAGGGATCCTCCCATTGAAGTCTTCGTGCCAGAGTTATGCGATCAATGCATCCGCCCACTAAACTCACATTGCTGGAGTTATGTTGTCAAGGGATCCTCTTACTACACTCTCATGGCTAGAGCTACGTGGTCGAAGCATCCTCCTGCTACACTCTCATCACCAAATTTATGTCGTTGAGACATCCTCCTGCTACACTCGCATCCCCAGAGTTACCCGGTCGAGGCATCCTCCCGCTACACTCACATCCTTAGAGTTACAGGGTCGAGGCATCCTCCTGCTACTCTCACATCGAGTTACATGGTTGAGGCATCCTCCCGTTACTTTTACATTGAGTTGCATTGTTAAGGCATCCTCCCGCTACACTCTCATCGCCAGAGTTACACGGTTGAGATATCATCCTGCTACACTCTCATCGCTAGAGTTATGCAGCCGAAATATCCTCATACTACACTCTCATCGCCAGAGTTATGCAGTCGAGGCATCCTCTCACTATACTCGCATTTCCAAAGTTACGCGGTCCAAGCATCCTCCCGCTACACTCACATCACAAGAGTTACATGGTCCAGGCATCCTTCCGCTACACTCGTATCGTTAGAGTTACGAGGTCGGGATATCCTCCCGCTACACTTACATCGCAAGAGTTACGGGGTCCAGGCATCCTCCCGCTACACTCACATTTCCAAAGTTACGCAGTCGAGGAATCCTCCCACTACACTCTCACTGCCATGAGTTACATAGTTGAGGCATCATCCCGCTACATTCACTGCCAAGTGACTCCACTCGCATTACCTTTGGGAATGAGCCTCTGAGCTTTACAATTGCCTCGCTTGGGTTTTCTTTATGAACGAGTCGACGAGCTCCTTGATCGCTTAAGCATGAGTTACAACAAACAAACTCTTACATCTACATAAAAACAGAAAAGCACCAACTAAAAATCGCAGCATGGGGCAAATCTTATTGATTCCACTGAAAACCAAAACTGATCACCAAGCATGGAAATATGCGCACTTTACTAACGATCATTAGTACACTCAATTAAAACTTTCTTACAAACAAACTTCACAAAGACCCATCCTTGAAGACCTAATTGCAAATTTCACAAATTCTTCTTGAGAACCGCTCAAGGACATCTCAATTGCATAACATAACAAGTGATAGACTATGGACCAACTCCCATAATTTCTTTTTGTGTAGGTATTTACAAGTTAGCTCCATTACGGTTGTCTTGAAGATTTTCAAGGCCTTTGTGTTGAACAAGTCGACCTTAAAAATCACGGGCATCTGTTAGGGATAAAATTGACTAGATCTAACCCATTGAAAACCTATCACTAATAATAAGGGAATAGATCAAGTCACGAGATAAGGCAGGGAAGATATAAGACAAGGAAGAGATAAACCAAAAGCAATCGGCTTAAACTTCTAAAAGGAAAAGGTTTCACAAGGTAAGTGGGATTCAAATGAAGGGGACTATCCACAAGTTCTCTATGTACAAAACCCTACTACACATAGAGCCTCCACTAGATATCTCTTAAGGGAGTCATTGTCTTTAACCTCTTGAAACCCTAGATTTATACATTGTATTGAGCGATATGTGAGGATATGATAGATTGTAAAATTATCTACCATAGTGAATTTTTCCCTCCAAACAACCTGTGGACATAGGATTTTATGCCAAACTACATAAATTTTTGTATCTCTCTTTATCTTTTTTATTTACTTATTTACTAATTATTTTATGGATGAACATAAATAGCATTGTAGCGATGCCCAAAGCACCATTATGGGCCATAGATTATTCATTTCTCCCTTTCGGTCTGTAATCACGTTAGCACAAAAGAACTAACAACAGACTATCAATCATCACAAAAAATATTTTTCGTAATGGTTGCATGGTAAACCGTCACAAAAAATACAACAATCATGAAAAATATTTAATGCCGCATTTGTCGTGTCAATACGTTAACTATTTCTAACCGTCCCAAAAAAGTTGTTGTGAAGGTAAAACTTTTTTCTGTGACAGTTCGTCTGTCACAAAACATAAAATCTGGTGTAATGTGTATATTGAAAAGGATATGTATTTGAATTTGAGATTTAATTCAATGTCTCTATATTTTTTAAGTAAACATATTTTTTAGTCTTGACGTAAGGGGTTGAAGCTAGCCAATGGATCAGTCGTTTTGGCCATGGCATAATATTAAAATTAAATCGTGTGCCATTCACTTATTGTCCATTCAAAGCTATAAATACCAAATGCTTATAATAATAATAATAATAATAATAATAATAATCCATGCAAAAAATAATAATAACAATAACAATAATTACAATAGTAATAATTGGAGAGAAGAGTACAGTCAAAGTTCAACTCGTAACAAGAAGTGGAACGAGAAGCTTCCTAGACTTTGTAGCTTTCCTTTAATTATGCTGTGTTGAAATATTTAATCTTATAATAATTTCATTGAAAAGACGCCAGCTCCTTGGCATTTCTTCAACCACAACCATTTGCTCTCTTACCTATATCTACGTACACCTTCTATAACTATGTGAATTCAGCCACTTGATCAAGCCCCAAAAGCCATAATACGCGAGAGAGAGAGAGAGAGAGAGAGAGAGAGAGAGAGAGATGGTCGAAGAAATAGTAGAAAGCGCTCTTCGCTGCCTGGGGAAAGGATTCGACATAACGTCGGATTTCCGTCTCAACTACTGCAAAGGCAAAGAAAGATTAGTCCTGCTTAATGAAGCACAGAAACAAGAGCTTCAAGTACCTGGTTTTGGAACATTCAAAGATGTCTCAGTCGATATCAAATGCGATAAAGGCGATCGAACCAGATATCAATCCGATATCCTCAACTTCAGTCAGGCATACACATCTTCCCTTCTTTTTGTTCTTCTTTGTTAGATTTTATTTTTGTTTCTCGTCGTTCTGGGATTCAGGACTGATGGACAACTCATGGGTTCAGATGTCAGAATTTTTCAACCAAAAATCATCAGTGACGGGGAAAATCCCATCGGGGTGTTTCAATGCTATGTTCGGTTTCCAGCGCGGTTCTTGGGCAACCGATGCAGCCAACACAAAATACTTGGGTCTTGATGGTTACTACATCATCCTATTCAATGTTCACATTGATCGGTTCCCACTCGTTCTCTCTGATGAAGTCCGTGATGCAGTTCCGTCCTGTTGGGATGCCCGTGCACTTGCCAGGTTAGATTTCAATTGACTTTTGCATTCTATACATGGTACAGACAAAATTTATTCTTTTCTTAACCAGTAAGCATTAGAATTAGGAGCTGTAGCTTTGAAGAATCTACTTGTCCGGCTGAGCAGGCCGTTTCGGTGATTGGAAAATTGGGTCAATGCACGATTATCGAGTCGGGTACGGGTTACTATTTTTCTTTGACCCAAACCAAACAAAATTAAAGTGTTTTGGGGGAAAAGGCCAGGCTTTGTTTGCCGGTGGGTTCAGACTTCCAGCCGAACTTAGCCCGGATTTAATGACTAATTGTGGTTAATTTTCCAACTGGATCACACGAATGGGAAAAATCTTTATTCTTTCTAAATATTCATAATTGACAAAAAGAACTGCACGTAAAATGGGACGCGTCTTGTTAACGAGTGCGAACGCCAACACTTTTCAAACTTAGGATGCTTTGATCTAACTTTGTCAAGGGTTCTCATTGCTAATGAAATTCTCATTACAATACTCTCAGATAATTTGAAGAGTAGTCTTCGACTTAGGTTGAACGTTCAAGTTCTTGCCTTTACAGCTGAAGTGCATTTTCTAGACCAAATTCGGGCTTTGCAGGACCTTTCTAAAGTGTCCGTTTTATTCTGTTGTATAGAATTTTCTTAAAACTTCTAGATTGTGAATTTTTCTATAAATGAAAATGGAAAACGCAAAACCGGAGCATTGGGACCATGTCAATAAGACAAGTCTGACATGCATAGAATGTAACATGCAAACCGCCACTTGGCATGACAATTAATTTATTCTTTGAAGAATAATTCTTAATTAGAATTAGTCCAACTCGATTTAAAAATTAAAAAAATATAAATTCAACAATATCAGCGGAATAGGAATTAATATAATTGTATACGTCATATTTATTTATTTATTTATTAAATTATTATATAATATTTGTGCACTCATAATGACACTAAGTATCATTTCTTTTTATAGGATTGGTGTAGGTAATGAATCAATACGTACCAAGGGTAAAAGAGTATATTACTCGGATAAAAGTATATACTATAAAATCAGAATATCCTCTTGTCATGCGGCGGTTAGGTGACAAGCCGATCTCTGACTTTCATTTGTCTAATTCTCAATTAATCTATCCTAGGATGAGTAGCTCTCCAGATGCTTTTACTTGTCTTCTTCCAAATTAATTTGGAGATAAACCTTTAGATTAGGGGTGTGCATCCGGATCCGGATCCGGATCCGGGTATCCGGCCATAACTGGATCCAGATCCGGATTTCAAAATCCAGGCGGATAACCGCCAGGATTGAACCCGGACTCAATCCGGGCGGATAACCGGATTCAATCCGGATTGTAACCGGATATCCGGATTTTTCTGTTTTTTTTACTTAAATTCCGGATATCCGGGTCATACCCAGATTCAATCCTGGTTTTGTATAAAAAATAAAAATAAAAATTCTAAAAATATCTTTATAACTTTAAAAAGAAATTATAGCACTTTTTTTTTTAAAAAAAATCTGATTTCATATTTAAATTGCCCAGATTTTTTTTTAAAAATAATTAAAACACTCTTTAAAAGAATTTTATAAAAAAATAAATTGAAGAACAAAATAAATAAAAATGCAAACTAGATAATATTGTTGTTACATCAATTTACAAAACATAAATTTACAAAGAACAAAATAAATAATAATACATTACAACTAATTAAACTAATACATTGTTCATACACTTCACATCTTGAATCTTGAATTGGGGGAAAAAAATTGATTTCTTTCACCTAGATTTGGTGGAGCATTTTGGGAAATTTTCTGCTGGATTGAGTCTCCATAAGCTGCCAACAGCATCAACTACAACAGAAAAATGAAAACAGAGATACAACATCAATTACAAAAACCTATCTCTAAACCTCACCAATAGTTTGATAAACAGAAATACAATTACAGAGACATAAATACAAGATCATGTAAGATGTAAGGGTTATTTGAAAGCTTAATGCAATAATGTAGGACCAAATTCTCTGGTTTAAGCTTTTAACAATTCAGTTCAAGGAACCATGCCAAATAAAACTCAAATCAAAACTACGAAAGACAATGCATTCCACAGTTTTCAAACTTAACCCATGCATTTCACTAGCATAGAGATCAAGCTCCTTCAAAACAAATTGTAGTTACATTCTAGCCAAAAAACCCCAAATCTGTGAAAAACAATCTAACTTAAGAGAAAAACATGAGTGCCCCACTAGCTTAAGAGAAAAACAAGACACAAACTGTGCCCCAGAAACCAGTGGCGATGGATATTCTTTGTGTAGATGCTGAAAGATATTGGAAATACAAAATCTTTCAAGTACCAACACTTTCCCAGGAAATACAAAATCGATGTCAAGTACCAACACTTTCCCAGGAAATACAAAATCGATGTCAAGTACTTGCTGTTTAATGAAAGGCTGTCATTTTCTCATGTTCTGAAATAATAGAATCCATAGTATAAACCATAATTTCCCATGTCGGTTGCTCTCAAACCTTTATACAATATGATACCATTCATAATATAAACTAAATGAGCAGATGACCTTCAGCAGCAGAAAAAAGCACAATATAAACCACAAAATGTAGAAAAAAGGAAAAAAGGAATATCAAACCCAAACCCAGAACATCAAACACAAACCCAAACAAACCCAAGCGAATATCAAACACATATCCAAGTGAAAATCAAACAAAAATACAGAAAAAAGGAATCCAACTAAACTGAGAGAGAGAGAGAGAGAGAGAGAGAGAGAGAGAGAGAGAGAGAGAGAGAGAGAGAGAGAGAGAGAGAGAGAGATTAACATACCGCATGGCTAGGGTTTTGGATTCAACAAACTTGAGATTTAAGAAGCGAGAGACGAGAGACGAGTGTTGAGAGAAGAGGATTCGGGACGGTGACAGTCGACAGAAAAGCGACGAGAGATGGACAGAGTAACGAATTGAGAACTTGAGTCTGAAGAACGAAGAGGATTCGAGAGAGACAGAGTGACTCGGAGACGGTGACAGGACTCGACAGAGGAAAATGCATAAACCTAGCAGGAACGGCGTCGTTTTCGAAAGAGAGAAAAAAAAAAAGCGTATAACCCGGTTACGGATAACCGGGTTATAAAACCGGATCCGTAACCGGATCCGGGTTTTCTTCAACCGCCCGGGTGTAATCCGGGTGGATAACCGCCCGGATTCACCCGGATTCCGGATTTCCGGACCGGACCGGAAAAAAATCCGGTCCGGATGCACACCCCTACTTTAGATGCCGTGATGAGAATATTCTAATTTAGCAAACCGAACTGTATATCGGAATAGCCACACACCGCACCGTATTAGTATTTTCTTCAGTTTACTGGGTGGTTTTAAGGGGCGTTTGGACATAGTGATAAGACCCAAAATTATCAAAATTCTTATAATTTCATTATTATCAAATATCATTCAAATATAAAATATTTTTTAATTTTGAATTTATAATTTTTTCATCTAATCGTTAAATAATTTTTATCTAAACACAAAAGTCAATAAATTTTTACAAACTTAAAAGAAAAATACAAAAACCAATAATTCTCAAACTTCAAAATAAAAAGAATATTGAAAAATTATATTCAACCAATTTTTTTTAATTTTATAATATTTTTATTTAATTTTTTCTCATTTTTTAAAAATCCTGTAAAATATTTAATTAATTCAAACAATTTCACTACTATTCACATAATTTTGAGATACCCCGAGTGCCCTACTCCTCATATTTCTTGAAACTTATCAAATCAAATTTAACATTACATTCAGTATTCATATTTTTAGAAATGTATTATTTCAAAATATAAATTTTTAAAAACGTAACTAAACTCACGATTGCAACTAAAAACGAATTTGATATAATTCTTAGGGATATGATATCACATGTTTGATTTATTTTTAAAAATCAATTAAATATTATTTATCTTTCAAAACATATCCTTATTATTATTATTATTATTATTATTATTATTATTATTTACTTCAAATGTATAAGAGAAAATATTAAAAAACTACATGAAGTTTATAGAAAATAAAAACTATATGCAAACTATGGTTTTTCTTTCATTTTTGAAATGTATAGCTGTACTTTTCATTTTCAAAGTTTTATATGTTTTTTATTTCGTAACATATAACATGTTCATTTTATGTTTTTCATGAAATAAAGTAATTACTCACGTTCATATATAGACTTAAAAAATGGTTACAATGACATAAAAATAGCATTAGCATATACAATTGTGATGCCCCATATTATAATTAAGAATAATGGTAGGTGGTGAATGGATCCTAAATTGCTTAGAAAAGAGAAGCTCTCTCTTTATAAGATTTCAATGTTACTCTAATTGTATCATTAACTAATCATTTTGGAGTATAAGTCATGTGATTTGGGCATTCTATTAGAGCATTACAAATGGTATCAGAATCTATACTACCAAGAAATATGAGACTTGAGTTGTGTCACCTATAATGAATGAGCTTGACGAGAACATCGAGAATTTAAGGGAGAGAGCTTGTGAAACCCCATATGATAAAGATAAGGATAAATGGTGAATGAGATCCCATATTGTCTGAGAATGAGAAGTTATTACTCTTTATAAGGTTCTAATGAGATTCTAATTGTATCGTTGACTAGTCTCTTTGAAGTACATGCCATGTAGGTTGGGGCTTCCATTAGGGCGTTATAGAGTAACCAAAGAAGCTCCACTGACATAATGCTCCATCTCGTCTTGGAGTTTGTGATACACACCCAAAACTCCAATTGAAACTGATACATTAATTACTTTGAAATCACATCATCAAAGTAGATAGTAATCGTAAAGAGAGAACGTACACTTTCATGAGAGAGAAAGGGACTAAGAAGTAGAAGATGAATACCTTGAATATACTCATAGACATTTACTCCACATTACTAACATTATCGTAGGAGTGAACCTTACTTGAATAGTGAATGCACACTGAGAGTTGCATTGAAATCGTTGGCTTTCTTATTGATGATGACTTGCACCTTCGCTTTGTCCTTGGAGTCTCGAACAATAGGAATATTGAAAGAGAGTTTATTGAAATAGTTAGAGATTTCAAAATTGAGACGAAGACGGAAGGTAAAACATCTCTTATATGTGTCGTGCTACCAGTTATGGTTTCGATAGTTATTGTCTCTAATTGGTTGAAGGGTAAATTGTGAATCTTTGTTGTCCTTACATATGTTGGATTGATGAATGGTAGAGACTAAGTAGATTGATAGGACAAGACTTGCACATCCATACAGCTTGCCTTTGAAATAGACACACAGTTTGCCCCTTTATGAAAATCGCCCACGTGGTGTTGAGCTTTACTTGTGTGGTCAAAGACTCAAATGTATGGTCTACAAACCCAAATTTCTCTTTTTCCTTGTGGGTTCATCTTTGGTGTACAAGCCTCTGTACATCGCCTGGTATCATTTAAGCACTACTGTGTTGTCTGTACCGAACTACTTCTGCAATACACTTGGCTTGCCTTATGTATTGTTAGCGGGCCTTTGCTCTCCAATGTGACATTCAACTTGCTCGCTTGTGCTTCTCATCCCGCGCATTTGCTTGCCATAACGTAATTACTAGCTTTGACTGCCTTCTTCCCAGTTGCGTTTGTCTGCGATGTTGTTAATCCATTACTCGTCATCCTCACCGTTCGTGCATCCCTTTGATTAGGTGAGGTCCTCACATAAACGCCTCCAAACAAAATAATCTTTTAAAATTCCTAAAATTCTAAAAGATTACCCACATCCAAACGCCCCATTAAAGAAGTAATTTAATGGGTCACCATTAACGACGTTTGTATCTTTGTGAACTTAATTTCTTCTAGCATTGCTTGGACAATCCAATGAATACGTACGTTTATGTTGATCATGATAGAAATATAAAATATAACAGAAATTGACATGGAAAATGGGAGAAGAAGAATGAGAGAGAAATATTAAGGGCCAACAACTTTGTTGTGCTCAATTTTTTTTTTAATTAAATTTAAAGTATATATCCCTATTTCTAGAGATATTACATGAAAATGAAACAAATAAGTATTACATGAAAATGAAACAAATAAGTAAATAACTGACCTCCAGTTATATATCTAGCTAGATTTAGATGGTTAATATTCTGAGACACAATTTGATGTAAGTGTTTGACAGATTCATTGAGAAATATGGGACCCATGTGATTGTGGGATTGAGCATTGGCGGCCAAGATTCGGTGCTAGTTAAGCAAGATAAATCTTCCGGCTTGGGGCCGTCAGAGCTCAAACAACACTTGGATGAGCTTGGAGATCAGCTGTTTACAGGGGCATGCAATTTCTCCGCGCAGCACTCCAAAACTAAAGAGAAGGTTCTAATATTTTACACCGACCGGACTTTATTAATTGCAATCTCGTTTATTTTTTGCTCTTTTTTTTTTCCCATGTCAGACTCCAATATAATCAAAATGTTGTTTGTACTAAAAACTTCATGACTTTCTTCTACTGTAGGCACCGCAGGCTTTCAATGTCTTCAGTTCACAACCTATTGCCTTCAATGGCTTCTCATCTGTCAAAGCAAAAGATGTAGGTTCGGTTACTGCGAGTATCGATTTTATAATGTTTACTTAAAATGACAGATGCATGAACAATGATATAAGAATCACAAAAAGATGCTGATTTCGATTTAAAAAAAGGAGAGAAAAAGTGATAGAAATGTTTTTAACTGCAAACCAAATATTAGAGACTTGGGTCTTTATTATGCGAGGAATATCATTTCCAAAACTGACGAGACCAATGCCATTGGCACACTGCCTTTCTATGACAATAACTTGATGTTTAATAATGAAGTAGATGGGTTTTTGCAGGGACTCACTGTCATTTGTTTCAAAAGGGGAGGTGATCCATCAGCCAGTAGCCATTCCGAGTGGCTTCTAACAGTTCCATTCATGCCGGATGCAATTCAGTTTAACTTCATCCCCATCACTTCTCTCCTTAAAGGCGTTCCTGGCAAAGGTTTTTTATCGCATGCCATCAACCTGTATCATCGATGTAAGTTTTGAACTTTCAATAATATCCATTTTATGAAGCAAAACTCTACATGATAAAGAGGGTAATAACCTGAAAATGTCACACTCCAGAAAACGTAGTGCTGATTGGTATAGAGTTCATAAAGAAACTGGATGGTACACATTGCTCTGCCAAGAGTATCATCCAAACGGACCAAAGTAAACCACTCGATGATTCGCTCGGGTTTATTTTCTTAGTGACGAGGGCTTGACCTCTGAATGTTTTACCTGAGATTTATCCTAGTAATAATACCATTGCACCATAGTTTGCTATACATATGTGTATATATATATGATGTGAATGAAAGTGAATTTACTTTCTTCCTAGGAAGAGTTTTTTGGTATCACATAGGTTTTGACATCTTGTACTTTGTGTACTTTTCACTTGTCTTTTGGTGGGTTTGTTTCTTGTTTCGTTTTATATATTTTTCAGCTAATTTATATTGTATTTTATTTGGCTGCAGATAAACCTCCTATAGCCGATTTACAGTACTTTCTTGACTTCCAATTACACAGGATTTGGGCTCCCATTCACAACGATCTCCCACTTGGTTCTACCACAAATAGGGATACTCCTTCATCGACCCTCCGCTTCAATCTGATGGGTCCTAAGTTATATGTAAATCAAACGCAGGTGATCTTCATTCACATTCGCAATGTTTCCCCAATTATTTTATGATTTGTTCAAGATTAATCGAACTAACTGGCATGTCAAACTCAACAGGTTGCAGTAGGAAGGAGGCCCGTTACAGGGATGCGTTTGTATCTTGAGGGCATGAAATGCAACAAGTAAGTGTACATGTAAGAATGCCATTCATTTTTTTTTCCTGTTTCTATTATTCAAGTCTTGTAAAACAGAATCCAAACCTAGTACTTTCTGCGGATCTCATTCGGCTTAACATTGACTCGAACTGGCCATATCTTAGGCTCGCTATACATCTGCAACATCTATCAAATGCTCCAATGATATTTGAGAACAAGATAGATGAAACCTCAAACTGGCGAGGATCAGAAGATGATGGCGATGATCGATTCTTTGAAGCAATCCACAGAAAAATGTTTTCCCATGTATCCACAGCGCCGGTTAAATATGACCCTAGGTGGACGACCTCTAGCAAGGACGCAGTCTGCATTGTCACTGGAGCTCAGCTTCATGTAAAGAAACACGACTCGAAGAGTGTCCTTCATCTCAGGCTCTTATTCTCTAAGGTGTCCGATTGTTATATCGTACAATCAACTTGGGCACAAGGGTCATCCGCATTTTCCCAGAAGTCAGGAATTTTTTCTGCTATAAATACGTCATTTTTGGGAATCCCAGCAAAAGAAAAACAACCAATGGTGGTGGTGGATTCCGGAGTCTATCCTACAGGGCCTCCAGTGCCAGTTCAAACACAAAAGCTTCTAAAATTTGTAGATATGTCTGAGCTATGTAAAGGCCCACTAGATAGTCCTGGCCACTGGTTAGTTACTGGAGCAAGGCTTGACTTGGAGAAGGGAAAGATATGTTTAAATGTAAAGTTCTCTTTATTAAACATTTGTTGACGACCGCCCGTTTTGGGGGGGGGGGGGGGGGGGGGGGGGGGTTTGTGGGGTTGCTGTAAAAGAAAGATGGGGGGGGTGGGGTTTGTGGGGTTGCTGTAAAAGAAAGATGGTTCCTTCTGGAAATTACCTCACAAGCGTAGCAAGTGTCTTGTTGAAATATGTTGGTAGTATAAAGGATTATCAAAGCATTTGTAAAATCTTTTTGTGAAAAAAGTATGTATTCACTATGAGAGTTAAAAATAAAATAAAATGCAATATGAGAAATCTTTTTATCTTTTTATGGTTGTAAGAAAATAGATTACGCAAATCCAATGGGAGAAAAGGATCTTTGAAATTTACTTATAAAAATTGACTCTATGCAAAACTAAACTCAAATTGATACCATAATGGTGAAGTTCACTTTTAGTACCTTAAGACCTGAAGATTCTTGAAGATGAATTAAAATAAAAGATGAAATTAATTTCATTCAAGTAGTGAGGAAGGAAATTAAAGTTTCTATCTAAAAGGTAATTTAGCAAACACTTAGATTGTGTATGAGACTCTCTTTGTTTCGGTTCTTAGATAATTTTCTTATCTAACAATCCGGTTAAGGCATTAATGAACTGAAGATTAAAAAAAAGGGTTATGCTTAGGTTTTTGCAATATTTTCCTAAGAGATTCACTACTTTGCTAGTCAAGCACACATTAATAATCAACTAAGAGAAGCCTTGATAATTTTCAAGTTTTTATTGTGGCTTACGTCAACAACAAATCAAGAGCAAGAGCTGCAATCTATTTTCAATTCGAATCCAACTAGCAACAAAGTAAAACCAACATTTATCAACAAAACATTGAATTAAACTAGGAACCCAAGACAAATCAAGTCTCATTCCACAACCCAAGTTTTAGAAATTAGCTACACATAGTGTTTCTAGCAAAAAAATTAATTTAAGTAAAGTTATCATAAAATCTGAGAAGGAATACCCAAATGGGATAAGCCTCTGAGTTCCAAAATAGCCGTCATCTAAGTGAAGGAAAAAAATGATGTGAAGGGAAAAAAATAATGCAAGATAAAAACTAAAACATAAACTAGTCTCCCAAAACCAAAAGAAAAAAGACAAGAAAAACCCCTTTACGCCTACTGCCCCTTTTACATTTCCCTTATGATTGGCCCCATTTCATCCTACCTCTCCTCTGTACTTCAGCACCTCAAAGTCCCACAAACACTTGTGCTTCATTCAGCTCCATGTATGCACTAACGTTGAGGCCACGATCGTGCCCCTGCAATCCCGCATCGTTTGTGTCGTGCTCTACTTCCTGCAATCCGCAAGCCCACACATGCCCCTGCGCCAATGCTTCCACTCCCGTGTCTAAAAGCTCCTGCACGACCCTTGCCTTTCAGCACAAACATTTTTAGGACCACGGAAAGGTGTGTCAGCTCAAGGGTCAAGGAAATTGGAAATTAACTTTTCTTTCCAAAAATTCTTTGCAGCCCCTAAGTAAGATAAAAGTGTTAGCATCATGAGAGGGGTAAAATTAGGATGTTTGATGTGGCTTAACAACTGCATTATAAATCTTTTTAATTGCATAATATATATATATATATATATATGAATTTATCAATTGGCTCAAGTAACATAATCTACTACATAATTAAGTGCTTAAATCATATTTGGTTAAACAATTTATTCACTCAAGCAGCTTAATCATGCAATTTTAACATATTTCACACACTCTTATTTGTTAACCAAAAACAGAGGAAGACAAAGGTTGGGTCGTAACATACTTTTGCCATACTGAGTCGCAACGACCATATAGTTAAAGGCCACTAACTACCCCTCAACTACTCAAACAAGGAAGATGAAGGAAGAAAGACTGTTGTATCTCTACTCCGCAACCATGCACATTTTCATTAATAAGTTTTCTCATATTCAAGCACCTTACCATCACATACATGACATACATACCCTGGAATAGACTTTAAGATATGAGGCTAGAGATCGAAAAGGGGAGTGAAACAAGGAAAGATGGTGCAAGGGACATGCTTAATGAAGAGTCGTAAGGGTAGGCAACCTAGGCTTATGTGTGTTTTGGAGTAACGTAAGTCTCAGACTTCGGACATGGAAGGAATTACATGAGGGAAAGTGAGGAAAGAGTTGGACAAAGAAGGGGGATGAAAGAGTTAGGCGAACAAGGGCAAGGAAGGAGTTAGCCGAGGAAGTGTGAAGAAAGAGTTAGGTGACGAAATGGCAAGGAAAGATTTGAGTGAAGGAGAAGCAAAGGTATTAGGTGAACAACATATTAGGTAAGCACTTAGATAGGCGAGAAAAGAGTAATGACCGAGGAGCATAGGTACCCTGAGATTTTATGCATAAAGCATGTTATGTGTAATACATTATGATTGAGAATGCTTACGGCACATCCTAAATGTTATAGGTTTGAGGTTTGGAGGCATGAACTATTAACATAATTTAGATAAGAATCGAAGTAAGTGGCTATGATCATGTTCGTCTACACATTTCTTTATGGTAAAGTGTAGGGATTGCTCTTTGCGATTGTATATAGGTAGTAAATGTTTATGATAGTATGTATATGCATGAGCCTGCATTGGTAGCCCATTTTTATGAAATTTATTTATGATTAAGGTAATTGTAAGTGATTTTTAGAGTCTACGTGAATAATGATGTGACTGAATTGTGACTGAATACTATGTAGTACGACTATGTACTTTTAAATAATTGTGACACCCCAATTTTTTAGCTAGGGCTGAGAGATTTTGAGGTCAACTTTGGACTTAAGTAAATGAAGGAAACATTGGACTAAAGGACCATTAGTTTAGTTTGTGTTAATAAGAGCTTGTTACTTTTAAGGGTGACTGCCCAAGCCCATTTAGCTTTAGACCTTATAAGATGTTTGGCTAGCCCAATCCTTGTGATCAAATGAGGTGAGGGTTAAATTTGAATGGGAAAGAGAGAGAGACATGCCACTCCTATAGGTAGTCACCCTCTAAGGCGTCACATGGCATCCATGCTCCTTAGTGACTCTTAGATTTTAAGGGATCATTGATGAAGGGAGACTAGGTTTTGATTTTCTAATGCACATGCCAACCTCATGGAGGTTGTCTTCCTTCTTGCACTTCTCGCACATGCACACGGATCTTAGAGTTTCTAGAAAGAAAATCATGAGGAAGATGAAGAGAGGGTTTCAGTTTTTCAAGAGTCACATGCCACTTGTCCCTCATGCAAGATAGTTTTAGGCTTCTAGAAGAATCAAATAATGAGAAGAGAGAGTTAGATTTTCTACCAAGCAAGGCGTGCCACATGTCTTCTATGCAAAGGAGTTCTTGAGTTTCCCAGAAAATCAATGATGAGGAAGAAGGATAGAAGTTTTTTGTTAAGTGCTATGCCACTTGGTGACCATGCACATAGCAACCCTTAGGTTTCCAAGAGAGGAATGATGAAGAGAGACAAATGTGATACTAGGCCATGCCACTTAGCAAGCATGCATAAAGATCATCTCTAGAAAGGCAATCGCGAGGAAGTGGAAGGGAGGATTTTAGAATTTATAGGGATACACGCCACAAGGCACCCATGCCATGGCTTTTAGGTTTCTAAAATAGGGAAAAGAGAGGAAAAGGCAAGGGACAAAGTAAATTTTCAGTGGAAAGGCTTGAGGGGTTCCAAAAATGCACAACACTAATGGAAGAAAGAGAGGGGTGAGACACATGTCAAACGTGCACTTGGAGTTAGTGACACTAGGTACTGTTTGGCCACACAAAATTCTCATCTCAAACATAAAATTCTCATCTCATCATTACAACTTTCTCAAATTTCTATACAAAATATAATAAATAATTTAACTTTTTCCCTACTTTTTCAAATTCTAAAATAATAATAATATTAAAATATAACATTTTAATATTTAATCTTAAAACTCAAAATTCTCATATAAAAATTCTCAGTGGCCAAGCAGAACCTTGTTCCCAATGTGAGTGGATGACAGAGTATTTAAAGGGGTGCATTTATGGTACTTGAGTATACCCCTAAAGCTGAAACTGAAAAGCCATTTTTTCCTTCATATTTTCTTCACTGTGATACCCCATATGATAAGGATACAAGTAGGGAGATATCATATTGCTTGAGAATGAGATGTTATTGCTTTTTATAAGGTTCCAATGGTTCTCCAATTGTATCATTGACTAGTTCTTTTAGAATATAAGTCATGTGGTTTGGGTCATCCATTGGGACGTTACAAATGGTATTAGAGCCTATCTCGACTATAAATGTGGGAATGTAAGAGTGAGAAATTGTGATATCTAATATGATAAACATAAGAGTAAGTAGTATATGAGATCTCACATTGCTTGGGAAGTTCTTGTTCTTTATAAGGTTCCAATAGGGCTCCAATTGTATCATTGACTAGTCCTTTTAGAGTATAGGTCATGTGATTTGGGCCTTCCATTGAGGCATTACATTCATCCTTCCTCCTTCTCCCACTCTGACACCCATCACCAAGAGAAAAAGAAAAAGAAAACCCCTATAATGGGGCCAACATGCCACACCACGTAATGACGAGTGTGCAAGCTCCTAGAAAATCAATGCAATGATGATGGGCACCTAGGGAAGGTGCCAAATCAAAAGCACAAGATTCTAAGAGGCTATAGGGTCCGACCAAAGGTTTACACGCCCAACCAAGGGGCTTTACACCACCATGAATGCCTAGTGTCTTGCATGCAAGGAGATATGAGAGTTTCTAGAAGATGATAATCATGAGGAAATGGGAAGAAGCGCATGAGACAAATAAAAAATCAGAGCAAATCAAATCTCTAGGAAGCACTTAAGATTCAGCCAAGAAGGGCTTACATGCCTCACCACAAGCACCTTTGCCACTTGTCACACATACATCAAATATGTGAGGTTCTAGATGGATGCAATCATTAGAAAGGGGGGGGGGGGGGGGGGGGGGGAGAAGACAAGAGAGAAAGAGAATGGGGTGGCTAGGGTAAGACCCATATGCACGCCACTACCACATGGCAGCCACGCACATTTCCCAAACCCCAAACTCCTAAGCCACTCATTAGGGTTTCAACTAAAGGACCAAACCACCCTTGAAGGTTCACTGAGCCTAGCCTCTTCAAGGAACACGCCAAGGTAATTTCGAGCCTTCAGTCTTAGCAACTAGCTGTGCCATTTCTCCTTCATGCATAAGGGTCTTGATGTTTCCTAAATTTAGGCAACCATAAGGTAAAAAAGTGAGGGTTTCGGCGACGTAAGAAGCACATGGTGCCACTTGGTGCCCATGCACCTAGGTTTGGTTTTCTCTTATGTCAAATGTGATGATGAAAGAAGTAAGGCTAGTGTGGGAAAACGACGGACTTTAAGGGATCAGAGCCCAAAAAGGGGGTACCAAAGAGTCATTATGACATCTCTTCTTCAAGTCACTCATCTCTCACTTCACTCTTTTTCTCTAGCACAACCACCATGGGAGAAGACCAACTCCTTCATTTTCTCACCTACCAAACACAACTTTTTCTCTAGCCAAACAGTTCCCATGATCATACCATCTCCATCCAACTAACCACAAGAGTGAAAGGAGAAGCCAAGAGTCCACACGAGTAGGAGCTCACACAGTGAGAACCCCTAACTTTCACTACAACCTTTTCACCTACATAGACACACAATCACATGAAGTTTAGGGGGATGAAGAGATCGGGTTTAAGTGTCTTGCCACAAATTTGAAAGGACACAAGTTATTATATCCATGGTTGGGTTCGAACGAGTAATGTTCGGGGAAACTAGGATTTTTCACAAGCATAACTACTAAGCCGGCAAACCCTAAACACACCACACACACTTCACTTTCAAATTAGGGTTCTGTTATCTAATGGTTGTATAATATATTTCCAACTTGCTTGTTGTTGGTTTCTTCAGATATTTATAAGTTGGCCTCTAACCTACTTTTGGATAATATTCATATGTCTTGCATGAACTTGCATCTTCTCAAACCAATTGGATTACAAAATTGTTGGCTATCGCATGCTTTGTAATTAGTTTCTTGTGTTTTTGCCATGCTTGTATGTCATCTATGGTTGTTGTGATGTTTTGGCCATGCTTAGTTGTCTTGATCAAATGTTGCTTTAACCATGCTAAACACCGATTGTCATTACCTATGGTTTTATAGCAAGTGTATCATATGCTCTAATATTTTCAAGCCGTAACATTAGATGCTTTAATGCATTGCATGGGAATGTGAAATGCTACTTGAGATCATATAGTCCATGGCATTTGCATAAACGGGCCACTCATGAAAGAAAAAAGGTTTCAAAGTACATGTCACATGCGTTTCAAGTTGCGCATCATTTTTAAAAGAAATTATCATTACATGTTTTGCCATAACCCCAAATACTAAAACAGAGGAATGCCCTAGGAGAAACTCCTCTGTCCAATCTGGAGTGCATAAATTGGAGTGGTAACCCTTGAGGTTATGAAGTATAGTCAACGTACTTTGAATGGGTCATTTTTAAAGAATTTCATAGCAAATACCACCTAACACTAGTGAGTGTCACATGTGTAAGGTGTGGTGAAGGCGTTACATACTACAATACATAAGATGTATGTGGTGAAGATGAAAGGTGAACTGTTGCATAATAAGTACTCTGACGTATTCACCCTCGATCAAGTGGGCCGGGTAAGTGATGAGGTAATTAGCAAGGAGTCCACGGCGTGTAGGGGAGCCTTGAGGTGTCCACCCAAATGTTACAAGCTAAGAATTAAAATGGCTATAATTGTTAAATGTGAAATGGAAAAAGAAAAAAGTTCTTCTAGGCTCAATCATTAAAAGGAGTCTTCATGCAATCATATGACGTAATGATTTACCATGTTAGATTATTATTTAAAAAAAGAAAAAAAAAATCAAATATGCAAGAGAAGAAGAATAGCTCTCATTCAGCTCACAACAGAATAACAACTCCAGAGTATTTTCTCCCAAACCCAAACTTTGGCACTTCGCAAACATTGAGGATTCCTATTCTAGTTTTTGATTTCCCAAACCCACAAGGCCTTTTTTCTACATTTTGCAGATTTAGGTTATTACTTTCTTCTACATTATGTTTTTCTACATTTTTCTTGGTTCTTATTTTTTTCTACATTTTTCTAGAGTTCCATTTTACAGGCAAGCTGAACTGGCTATTGTTTTCACCAATAATCATTGATTGATATGAAAATTTGTATACAATGTTTAACCTAAAATCAATTATGTTCATCAAATATTGTAGGAGATAGAAGGTACGGATTCCAAGCTGAGCCAGGCTAGAATAGATGTGAACAGTGCATGTTCATAGATCCAACATGTGCTGGATGGAACACAATTGGAGAGCGTGGTGGATGGGACACAACTTTGAAAATGATTATTTTTGGAGATGAGAGATGAGAGATATGCATGAGAATTCTTTTGGAGATATTTTGACAAAATGCAATAGATGAGATATTTTAGCCTGTTGTAATGCACGAGACATTTTGGTAAAAATGTAATAAATGAAAAATTTTTGGCATGTTGTAATACTTGAGACATTTTGGCCTGTTGTAATTGTGAAAACATTTTGACTTGTTGTAATACATGATCCATTGAGGCCTATTCTAATTGTGTAGACATTTTAGCTTGTTCTACTGCTTAAGACAGATTTTGGATTTCACAAACAAATATTGGACAGATTTTGATTTTTCTTATATATGGGCAATACTGGACAGATTTTGATTTTGCTGACAGTTAATGGGTCATAAGGTACATTCCAAAATGTATTCATAACATTTGAACATTAAAACATCTTCATCAACATTCACAAAATATGATTAAAAACAACCTAATAACCATATCCGAGTACTGGCTGGCATACATTATTATTTCCCACATCATTCACCATCTGTCCATTACATTAATTACATTCATCACCACAAGTTCATTACAATAAAAATAAACCATGACAACAACAAAAATTTCAAGATTCCCTTGTACTTCTTCTCCATTGCTTTAAATTTGATTTGCTTGATTACTACACGTTCATGAAGTACCCTCTTGTTCCTTTATTGCGCTAACTCTAACTTCATCTTTTGTTGACTTTGAAGATCAATCCACAATCAGATTGGCAATGTTGGCATTTTGGGGATTTGTTGTTTAGCACAATATTACTTGAAATGGACCATTAGACAAACTCTTGCAGCACCTTTAAGATCCATGGCATAACACCATTACAATAAAACAAATAAACAGAAAGAAACAGGACAGAAAAAATAGGGAACAATATCTTACTATTTTGAGTATCACTCAAGTCATACTTTCTTACAGTTGTTGTCATCCAATGATGAAGAGCTCTAAAGAAGAAATCCCTTAGCTCCTCCATAGTCTTCATTCTATTTTCCAGATTACATAAGCTTTAGAAATGAGCTTATGTCTATATTTTGGTGGGCGAATGTTTGTGTTTGCTACCTTACCTATATAAATAATAATAATAATAATAATAATAAGCTTTAGAAATGAACAACACTGAGTTTTTTATATAGTCGAAGACAACTCATGTATATACATCCAAGCACATTTTTAGTTCAAATCACCAAGAACTGCTCAGGTCATATTGCATAAGGCCAGAAACTATCTTGTAGTACATTTCCATAGGGTTTAAATATCTATGCACATCATGAAACAAAATTGAACCAAACAATTATTTGTGAGTCAAATGGAAAAGTCAACTTTTGAGCTTCACTTACGTTAGATTATAGAAGGATTCGACCCACTGAGGCATCAAATGAGCAAGATGTGGTAGAGCAGTTTGACCCACTGGAATGGAACTATCGTAGCGGCGGGGAAGAGATTTCAAGAATCACCATAGGTGACTGGGGAGGGGATGAGGAACTGAGTAATGGAGACGGAGAGGGGGAATCCTAGCTAGTGACGGTAAAGGAGAATGAGATGGGGAAAGGGAAAGGGAAGGGGAAGAGGAGAAACCCTCAGTGTAAAAGGGGGAAAGGGTAGGGGAAGGGAGGGGAAATTAGATTTAATGAAACAGTATGTTTTGGTAACTAATCTGCACTGTTTAGAGGTATTTT
The DNA here is from genome assembly GCF_018687715.1 of Carya illinoinensis. Taxonomy (NCBI): domain Eukaryota; kingdom Viridiplantae; phylum Streptophyta; class Magnoliopsida; order Fagales; family Juglandaceae; genus Carya; species Carya illinoinensis. Next base: position 33,224,475 of record NC_056756.1, read on the forward strand.
TGTCTCTCCCTCTCTAAAATTTTGACTTTGCATTTTCGTTTCCCGCCTTGCAATTGAAATTCCTTTTCATTAAGTCCCTTCATATTAAACGTTTGTTTCACTAAAAGACGTGGATATCCAAGTCATGCCTGCACTCTGCTTGCATTTACCGACTGCCTTTAGACTTTTTCAAAAGAAAATGTTACTAAAATGTCAAATATGATTTTTCTATCATATGAATGCACAGTCACTAATTTCTGGAAAGCACATGTGTGAGCTGAGTTTTCAGGCCAAGTACATGTCCATAAATTCTTCCTCATGGTTTGCCTCTACCTACTTGTATTACTTGCTTGTATGTTATTGGTTAACTTGCTTAGACTTTTTGAAATCACATTGTGGTAGTTTTCGCTACCATTTTCCACCCAAAATGGTAAATGTTGTAACAAGACTTGAGACCAAACATGGGGAGACATGAGAGGGAGGATAATCCGACCATTAAAAAGGGCCCCAAGAGCCCCAAACACTTAGCGGAGCCAACAATAGATGAAAGATTAGAGTCGGCCAACCAATTTATTTGCGAAGTGCTTAAGTTATTTAAGGATCTGCAAAAAAATCATCAACATCCATTCCCTCAGTCTACGAGGTCGACGAGAAGATAAGGGGACCCAAGTACCATGTCTCCATAGAGTTGCATCATCCATTCCCTCAGTCTACGAGGTTGACAAGATAACCAGGAGAGCTGAGTACCATATCTCCACAGATTGACCTCATCCATTACCTCAATTTATGAGGTCGACGAGATAACCAAGGAAGCCAAGTACCATGTCTCCATGGACTTGCCTTATCCCTTCCCTTAGTCTACGAGGTTGAGAAGAAAATGAAGGGAGTCAAGTATTGTGTCTCCACAGACTTGCCTCGTCCCTTCCCTCAGTCTACTAGGTCGACGAGATGGCCAGGGAAGCCAAGTACTATGTCCCCACGGACTTGTCTCATCCCTTCTCCCAGTCTAGAAGGTCGATGAGAAGACAAGGAGAGCCAAGTACTGTGTCTCCACAAACTTCCCACATTCCTTCCTTCAATTTACAAGGTCGACGAGAAAACCAAGGGAGCTAAGTAAAGTGTCTCCACAGACTTGCCTCATCTCTTCCCTCAGTCTACCAGGTCAACAAGACAACCAAAAGAGCCAAGTACCATGTCTTCACAAACTTGCCTTATCCCTTTCCTCAATCTACCAAGTAATGTGTCTCCACAGACTTACCTCATCCCTTCCCTCAGTCAACGAGATCAACAAGAAGACAAGGGGAACCAAATACCATGTCTCCACAAATTTGCCTTATCCCTTACCTCAGTCTACCAAGTCAACGAGATGACTAGAGGAGCCAAGTTCCATGTCTCCACAGACTTGCCTTATCCATTTCCAGTCTATGAGATCGATGAGAAGTCCTGGGAAGCCAACCAAGTACTGTATCTCTAAGAACTTAAATCATCCCTTCCCTCAATCTAGGCGGTCGACGAGAAGAGCAGAGGAGCCAAGTACCATGTCTCCACAAACTTGTGTCATCCCCTTCCTCAGTCTACAAGGTCAATGAGAAGACCAGGGGAGCCATGTACTGTGTCCCCATGAACTTGCCTCATCACTTCCCTTAGTCTACAAGGTCGACAAGAAAATCAGGGGAGCCAAGTACTGTATCTCCACGGACTTGCCTCATACCTCTCCTAGCTCATACATGGACAAAATGTAGGGGTGAATAGAAAAACAACCAATGAACTTCATCTAAAGAGAAGGTAGAAGGAAAGAGGTTAGCTTTATTAATTTTCAACTTGTTTACCAATAAGAACAAGTAGTTGCAAAGGCACTTACACCCTACCTGGGCAAAATATTTACAAAAAAAAAAAAAAAAAAAAGACAAAATATTGAAGCTAAGGAGTAGGAGCATCAGAGCTAGGATAGGGAAGGCATCAGGCATCATGTCTCTACCCAAGGTGCAGCCATGCTCGAGGACTTCTAGATCTTGAGGGAGCTTGGTGAGGTTGAAGGCTATTAAATCTATTTGTGGGTTCTCCAATACATAGTCTCGCATCCTCTTGAGGCCTTCAATATGCCTATACAATCAGGCTTGGTCGCGCATGAATATTGCGAACCTCAATTACCCCTCTAGGCAAGAGACCATGTCTTGAACTAGAGACAGATAACTCTTTAGTTCATGAATGAGAACATCCTGGGTAGCAAACTACTTCTCAACCCCCACTAACTCCATGGCTGCCTGGTCTCCCCCATCCCCTATCTCTCTCTCTCTCTCTCTCTCTCTCTCTCTCTCTCTCTCTCTCTCTCTCTCTCTCTCTCTCTCTCTCTCTCTCTCTCTCTCTCTCTCTCCTAGTCTACTGTGGCCTAAGTAGCTGCTAAAGAGTCTTCTACTCCCTGCAAAACCTTAGAAAGGGACTGCCTTTCTCTACCGAGTTGTTGAAACCATTGTACCTCGAAATCCTGTCTATCTTTCAACACGACGTTCTCCTCCCGTAGTTCGCTTAGTGATTCCTCAAGAGACCCCCCTTCGCAGTTAGGAGGTTCATAGACTCATGGGCTATGCTCTTCACCTTCACCTCAAACAAAACGTTGTTGCAAGCTAATTATGCTTTCTCCTTCACCCTAGAAAAATGGGCCTTCAATAGGGCTTTCTGACATCGGAGTAGCTTGACCTTTTTCTGGCTTTTTCAACGGGAGAGCTGAGCCTTCATCAGCTCCACTTTTAGTCGCTCCTTCTCCTCCCTCTCACCTTGAGTGCAATGGAGGCTTGCCACCCCAAGGAATAGAGAGCTTGGTTCTCCCCCTCAACAGCTTCTTGGCCATCCACGATGAACGTTGCAAGTCGAGAGGCACCTTGTCACCAAGATAAAACCAATTAGAAAGAAAGAAATAACTAAAAGAATAGAAAATCAAATAAGCGTACGAAATAGGGGAGACCTCAAAGAAGAACTCCATGAGTGATTTGGTCACTCAGTCGAGCCCCTCCAACTTTAAAACAAGTCGGGGGAGGAATCGACATCATAGATTTTGCATCAATGGATAGCCGAGTCTCAGCCTCCCAACCATCACCCTTGCCTATAGTTCCCTCTTCAAGAGTAATAGGATGTTGGACGAAGGTCAGGGGATCATCATCGATGGCTAGAAGGGGCTCCTTGCAGGAATTCCATGGCCTCTCTCCCTCATTAAGGCCATGCAAATTCTTCCTACATAACAAGTTGCCTCACTATCTCAAATTCGTTGTTAGATTCTAAATCGTGAAGTGTCATTTTTTCAAAAAAGAGAAAGATCATTTGGGAGAAAATTAAAAAAAAAAATCACAAAAAAACTTGTATTGAAGTGAAACTGTTGGGAAAATGTTTGTATTTTATAGTGAAAAATATAACCGTTTAGAAAAATATGATTGTTAAAAGAATATTTCCGTTGGAAAAATAGGAGTGTTGAAAGATTATGACTGTTGGAGTAATATATATGTTAGAAAAATATATTTGTCAAAAAATATCATGTTTTAATTTTTGTGCATTTTTTAATAGGGAATAAATATTTTAATTACCATGAAAATCTGAAAGCAAAAATGAAGATTAGAAATCAATATTTTAATAGAATAAAGATAGATTTAGAGAGTTTGTAATTTGATGTTATGTAAAGTGGCTAGCTAAAGTGAAAAAAGTGAATTCTCTAATCAACTCTTAGTCAAAATTTAGCCATTTCACTACCAATATTCTTAAAGGAAATATTATTTAGCCACAAAGAGATCATACAAAAATAAATCCATAAATTAATATAGCTTGATGTAATGCGTCAGATTATAGAACTACTTTTATTGTAAAGTAGATTTAACGTATCATATAAAGTTACCTTAGGTTATAAATTTAATTCCATGAAATTTCTTTGTCACTAAAAAAATTCTATTTTTAAAAAGGGTGTGACTTTAACAAATGTTATAATTGAATGAATTCTGAAATTTGCTTCTTGCATCATCCAAGGGAGATAAGTGGAATTCCCCATACATAGCCCAAAATGCATAGGGGAGAGGATATACCCACTTATTTCATTAACTCAAAATAATTTTTTTTATATAAGAGCCAGTAGTTACACACATAGTAGCCTTGTCCCAAGTTTATTAATAAACCCTCACTTGTGGCGGAGGAATACCGTGGAACAAAATAACACTTGGGGGTTTACAAAGATAAAACTCTAAAAACTAACCCAAAACCAAGTGTCAAAAAAACCATAAACCAAAACCAACGAACAGACCCTGCAAAAACAAAGCAACAAAGCACAAAACCAGCCCTATATCTCAAAATCTAATGTCCGGAAGGCCCAGTTTATCAGTCCTAATCATACCTCATAAAAGAGGAGGGACCATAACCAAGGTCTCCCAAATAGCGGCACAATCCTCAGACGCTAACTCGGCCAAGAAATCAGCAGGGCTATTGCCTTGCCTATAAACATGTCGAATGGAGAAATTTATATTGCCTAGTAAATCCATAAGTTCAATCCAATAATCTTCTAAATACCAAATGGGGCAGTTGGAGGTCAAAATCCAGTTTACAACAATCATAGAGTCCATCTCTATTTCTACATTTCTAAATCCCATATTCCAAACATGTTTAACTCCATGTAGCAAAGCCATGAACTCAACATAGTTATTAGTACCATACTCAAGAGGATAAGAACAAGCTAGGATCAGATTACCTCTAGAATCGCGAATTAGACCACCAGCACCAGCCTTTCTCAAGTTCGCACGACTACTCCCATCAATATTCAATTTTACCCAGCTTTCCTTTGGTCGAACCCAACATACAACTTTAGAAGATCTACACTTCTTCCACCTGTAAGGAATACACAAATCAGCCAATAAAATGTTATCACATCAAGATAGTGGTTTTAAAACCTTTAGCTTCGCACTTAATTTAGCAATCCAGAATTTAATGCTCCTCCATATGTCCTCTACCGAGTCCCATTTTCCCTCCATACGAGCACGGCACCGACGGATCCATAACCTCCAAGTGACAATAATAGGGATACTACCCAAAAGCTGACCCCTAAGCGACGACATAGATGCTTTAGCAAACCAAGCAGCGACAATTTCCATCCAAGTACTATGTTGATGCCGAAAAAAGCCCACTTGCATAGCACATTTCCTCCAAATAACTTTCACCACTTCACCCACAGCCAACACATGGTTCATGTCTTCATATTTCCCATGTATATAGCAGTTACATTTAGAAACAATAGGAAGTCCCACACTTCGAATTTTGTCATCAACAGTAAGAGCATTATTATGACTTTTCCACATAATAGTTGCCATATTTTTCGGGATACACGGGTGCTATATCCATTTAGCCCATCTAATCTTTGGAGCTTTTACCCGAGTAACCTCCCAAGCACTCTTAGAAGAGAAATTCCCATCCTCCTTTTCCACCCAAATAAGTCGGTCATCCCCATCCATTAGACTACAAAAAGTATCAACAATATCCTGCGCCTTTTGGGTACCCACTAACTGACAAAGGAAATCCCTATCCCAGCCACTTTCCTTGTAACATTCATGTATTTTAATTTTTGGTGCCACTATAGGAACTGAAACCGCCAGAGGCTCATCACCTATCCATTTATCCAACCAAAAAGAGATATCTCCTCTCCTCGGTTTCCATTTGGAATGCTCAATAACATCTGGAATACTCCTGATCACCATCTTCCAAAAGCTAGATCCTTTGTTTGGATTAACCACAAAAACATGATTCTGCTTTATGTATTTGGCCTTGAAAAATCTGGACCAAAGAGAATTTGTCGTTAATAACCTCCAAGCAAATTTCATATGAAGAGCTTTTTGTATCTCATCTAAATTCTGAATGCCAATTTTGCCCTCTTTTACAGGAGCACACATCGAAGCCCAAGACTTCCAATGTTTCTTCGGTCTTCCATCTTTATAACCCCAGAAAAAATTACTAAAACATCTGGATATAGAGGATAGGACAGATTTAGGAACCTGCAAAATAGATAGTAGATGAATGGGGAGACTACCAAGCACATGCTTTAATAGCAAGAGGCGAGCACCATTAGATAAAAGGCGAGAATGCCATCCCCCAATTTTGTCCCTGATCTTACACAGAAACTCATCAAAATGAATCACCTTTAATCTTCCAGACACAATGGGAACCCCCAAGTATTTGAAAGGAAGCGACCCTTCCGAAAATCCAGATATACTCAAAATGTTTCTTCTCCAAGAACGAGGAACAATCTTCGAAAAATAATGGATGACTTCTCTTTGTTAACTCGCTGCCCAGACCAACTTTCATAGATTGTAAGAACCTCAGAAATGGCCTGAATTGACTTTTTTATCTCCATTTGCAAATATCATAATATCATCAGCATATAATAAATGTGAAATAATAGAAGGCCCTCTTGGATGTTGAAAAGGAATGATCCTCCTTTCCTGAAAATTCTTTTTTAGTAATCTAGAAAATATTTCTTCCCCCAAAATAAAAAGATAAGGTGACAAAGGATCTCCCTGTCTCAGACCTCTCCCTCCCTGAAAAAAAACCTTTCGGAATACCGTTCATAACAACTGAATACCAAGGCGAAGAGATGCATTGATGTACCAAGCTACAAACACCCTCCGAGAAACCAAAACTAGCCAAAGCATGAATCAAGAAATCCCAATTCATACTATCATAAGCTTTGGCCATGTCTATCTTCAAAACCACATTACCACCACGAACAGGTTTATTTATGTTTTGGATCATCTCCTGTACCAAGCTCACATTTTCAAAAATGTTTCTCCCAGGAATAAAAGCTCCTTGTTCCTCTGAAATCAAACGAGATAGTAAAGGAGATATCCGGTTCACCAGAATTTTTGTACATGTCTTATAAAAAACTGAGCACAGACTAATAGGGTGAAATTTATCAAAGCTTTTCGGGTGATCAACCTTTGGAATCAAAACCAAGAAAGAGGCTGTGATTTCTCTTGGGATTTTGCCTCCTCTAAAGAAATCATGAACACCATCCACCACATCCCTGGCAATAATATCCCAGCATGCTTTATAAAACCCTGATCCGAACCCATCAGGGCCCAGGCTACTATCAGTAGGAATGGAAAAAATAGCTTGTTTTACCTCTTGGATCGAAGGAAGTTCTAGCAAATTTACATTATCATCCTCCTGAATGACTGGAGCAATAAGAGAAGATAAATCCGGAAGCGGGAACTGATGATTAGAGGCCAAAAAGTTCTGAAAAAAATCGACAGCACCTGTATGTACCTCCTCCGGAGTCTTCAACCATTCATTTTCACTAACTTTCATCTGTCCCACCAATCTATGATTTTTCGAAGCCATGGCCTTAAAAAATTTTGAGCTTGCTTCTCCCGAATGAAGCCATTCTTGCTTGGCTTGTTGAGCCAAACAAATCTCTTCTCTAGAATTCCACGTATCCAGTTCAACTTTGCTAGATAAAAGATCCAGTTCTACATCTTCAGAATCACCCAATTGTAGTTGTTCCTCCAAGTCCTGCACTCGTCTCTCCAATTGTTTAATATGAAATCCAGTCCAGCCAAAAACAGTATAGTTCCATCCACGAAGAGCCCCTTTCAACTTTTTCAGTTTTCTGGCCAATTTAACCATCCCATCACCCTCCTGTACCTCCTTCCATTCATTAGTAACAAAATCAGAAAACTTTTTATGTGTTGTCCACATTTGCTGAAACTTGAAAGGAACATGTCCATACCTCCTATTTTCTGGACTTAAATCAACCTGCAAAAGAGCATGATCAGATGACAACCTAGGCAAATAACTACCTTCTGCCGAGGGGAATTCCAAAACATGAGCAGAATTCACAAGAGCTCTATCCAACCGTGCCCAACACCTCGATCTCCCTTCATGACCATTACACCAAGTCATATGATTTCCTTGGAAACCTAAATCTGATAATCCAGCCATGTCAATGAAAGTATTAAATTCCTCCATTGCAATACGAGGACGAGGATGTCCTCCAATCCGCTCCTGGTCTGACCAGATGATATTAAAATCTCCAATAACCATCCATGGAATATGCGAAACATGTAAGTTACATAAATGATCCCATAATTGTCAATGTTCCCCATAGTTACATTTTGCATATATAAAAGAAATCCACAAACATTTTCCATTCAACTCTATCACCATAGTAATGCTTTGAGAAAACAAACTCAACACCGTAACTTTCACATTTTTTGACCATAGCACCCAAAGTTTACCCCCCACCTCTTTATTCAAAACACTACCTTCAAAAGAAACATCACTCTTCAAACGCTCAAGATGCTGGCCATCAACAAATGGTTCAACAACTGCAAAAACACAAGGTTTTCTGGATCTCACCATCTTCAACAACCTTTTTTCTAGATGTTCCAAGACCTCGTACATTCCAATACAAAATTTTCTGCATCATCAATGAAAACGTGAAGGCCTGCTTCGAGCCCTTTTAGACAGTGTTAAGACAGAAGAAGTAGATAGAATTGAGCTACGTGAATTGTTTATTTCATATCAAACTATACAAATAAATAGGCGTACAATAGGTTATGTAAGGAAAGTTTATACAAAAGGAAAGTAAACTAATGTGATGGAGTCCTAAAATTAAGCTAATTACAGAAATTGTGCAAGTCTTGATATGGTAAGAAAACTGTCAATGGATAGCTGTCAATACTCCCCCTCAAGTTGGCGCATGGAGATCCGTAATGCCTAACTTGCGCGAGAAATGATGAAAAAGGTCATGTCCCAAAGCTTTGGTGAAGATATCCGCAAGTTGTTCATGTGAAGAAGTGTGAACAGCTTTGAGGAGCCCTGAGCGAATTTTGTCACGAATGATATGGCAATCAATCTCAATGTGTTTGGTGCGCTCATGAAACACAGGATTATGAGCAATATGCAAAGCAGACTGATTGTCACAATGGAGAGTAAAAGGCTCGGGATGAGGAACACCAAGATCAGTGAGAAGTTGTTTTAACCAGGTGAGTTCACAGGTGGTGACGGCCATAGCACGATACTCAGCTTCAGCAGAAGAACGAGAAACTGTACTTTGTTTCTTGGTGCGCCATGAGAGTGGACTGGTGCCCTTATTTTTTAATGAATAATATTTCTTTTAGAATTAAGAAGAGAGATATGAAAGAAGATGGTGAAGAATCCCACCAAAATACCATGTTACAACCAATGCAATGGATATAATTAAAAGCAAAAAATGACAATATTGAAACCAAAACATTGATTTTTAATGTAAGAGCACAAAGAGTTTGGAGTCATGTGGTAGAGAACTACAATAGATAGTTGATTGCTTCAAAGCTTTCCATTGAGCTTTCCACACTATCATTGTGATCTAGATAGTATAAATGATAAGACTAATATATATTTTTGGACTGAAATACCTTGGCGAGAATGAGACATATGTATTTAAATGTGATTGGTGGGATCTAGGTTATGGTCGAATATCAATATATAGGGATAGTCACTTTACGAGCATCAGTACTGCATGGAAATGGTACGAAGATGATCCGTTCGTATTAGCTTGTCAAGCAACCCAAGTCAATTACCTGATTGATCCAATGAAAACGGCTGATGAAGCTAGTGGAAATATAACTTGGCGATTCATACAGAAGTTTATTCCTCAAAATATTTATGATGCAAGATTGGTGGTGGATCATGATCGTAGTGGAGATAAAAATGATACTCCGATTATAGAGGCCTATCAGGAAGATAGAGAGTGTATTAATTTATTTGTTGACCTTAGTGCACTCAAACTAATTCCCTTACATAGAGATGACATCCCACCCGTATATCTCGACCCATCCATATTAAATAATTATTTAGTTGAAGATTCTGACGAATCAGAAGAATCAAAAGAAGAAAAAGAACAAGAAATCAATGAAGAAAACAAAGAAGATGATGATGATGAGGAAGGAGATTATGAAGATGTTATTGAAGAAAATTTTGAAACAAACATGAAAAATACATCTGGAGATGAAGAATAAAAGTACTAAATGTTTTATTTGCATAGATTAGACTATTATATTTTTCATAATTGTTTCTAAATTATATTGAAAATAATAATGCTTTTCAAGGATACCACCAAAATGAAAACAAAGAAATGTGCCTCATTTGCCAAGTCCTAAACCGGTTGACGACTCCCAAGCAGAGGACTCCGCTCCTGTTCAAGTTGATACACAAGAGGCAGACAGCTAGTCCACACCTACCAGTAAGAAAATTCTTGTTCATAATTAATTATATTTGAATACTTGGGAAGACTGGTTTTAATAATTTTGAATATATTAGTTGATGTCTTGTCACGTTGTGGTCGTGGCTTAACAAGTGACTTGACTTTGGAAAAAAAAAATAGAAGACACAGGAAAATAAAGGTCAACATCTCCAGTAACTCTATTGGGGGTGTGGATGATAGTGCGGTATCTCTTTCCTCCTATGTTGAAACACTAGTCCGAGCTTATACGTCATTTTATGTGCGATCTTGGTAAATTGTTCTGAATGAGGTTAAGGATCACATTCGGAGTCATGTATTGATAAGTTTCTATACATTTGTTTTTTTTTTAAATATGTTTTAATATAATATTTTTTACACAATTCACTTTCTAGAATGAATTCGAGCAAAATTTTGGCTGGAGCGAGGAAGTACGAACTGTGAATGAGTTGATGATTATATTATTTTGGCGTTACAAGGGATTGTGTCATGACCACTTTAAGAAATTTGAGACATTTGAAGAGGTTGCTCAATCCCCTTTTAAAAAAATGAACTTAGATGATTGAAGGAAGTGTCGTGATTTTTTCGCAAGTTCAGATTATTAGGTATTCTAGATTTTTTTCACTATAACTTCTTTACATCTATATTGGTCTCATAGATTATATTTAACATTGTTAATTTTTTTTTGCAGCACTTTAGTTCTATCAATGCACATAATAGAACGTCTTTGAGAATCTACCATTGTGCTGGTTCAACGTAACGCCTTGCCGATAAAATGGTAATTACTTATTAAAATTCAGCTATTTTTATCATATTCATTATATAGGTACTAACATATTTTTTTAAAATTACTACCGTGGCTTTCTTAGAAACGCAATAATCCTGAAAATTTCTTCTTCATTCATGTCATGTTGCTACTCACGCCGATGAACACAACAAGTGGATTTATCCAGTCGTTAAAGATAATTATGGAAGTGAGGTTATTTTGTGTGAATAGATTATGCTAACAAGTGAATGGATATTACGTTTTCTTACTATTTTTTTAATATGTTATTTATTGTATGTTTTCTTCCTAACTATTGTAGGAAAAAATTATTAAGCTGTAGTCAGACTGTAAGAAATCTTCTGTTAGTGACATTGACATATTTATGCTTATTCTCGGGAGTAAGTCTGGTTAGGTAAAAGGTTTGGGATGTTCTTTCAAGCATGTTGGTTCATTCTCGACGGCCTCAACTTCATAAGTTAATAATCTTACCAAGGATTTGGATGTCGTACGCCAAGAAATTGAGTAGATGAAGTTGATACAGCCGGAGTTGGAGGCTCTCTTATCACGATAGTCCAATTTATAGATGCATTTGTAGGAGCAACAAAGAGACCAAGAGGAAATTAAGAATACGTCATGAAGTTCAAGAACAAGTACAGAGCGAGATACAAGTCCAAAGGGAATGTATTATGTCACCATATCAGGATCACAGTGAGCGAGGAAAGAAAAGGAAATAAATCCTATCATTGTTCAAAACTTTTGTCATCTAATTTTGCAACTCTCTAAAGCATTTTCATCAGATGATACTATTTGTGATGTAATATGATACAATTTGTATGCCTTTTAATTTTATGAAATTATTAATTCTGATTAGTACTTTCGAATGTAAACAAAGAATATTCGAACATGGCTATTACGTTCGAATCAACATTTGAATATAATTACACAGACATGCAATAAATACATTCAAATGAAAACTATTACATTCGAACATATACACCCAAACATTTGAACTCATTATGTTACGATCGAACGTATATATTAACCATTCGAGATTTTAATTTCTTACGTTTGAACAATTACCCAATAACGTGCAAATGAAACATTCAAACGTCAAATCACAAACGTTCGAATGTGTGTATGTTCAAATGAAAAATATCAAAGGTTAGATATTTCTCGTTTGAATGCCAATCGGTCAGGTAAATGTTCAAACATTATTTTAATACGTTCGAACATACTTTTCATGATGGAATTCGATTGTCACAAAAAAAACAAAAAAAAAAAAAACTTCATGTTCGAACATTACATCTCACGGAAAACTTCCAACCATCACAAAAAGACTTTTTCTAACAGTTGTATAGTAAACTATAACAAAATACTTTCTGTGATGCCTTAATCGTCCACTACAACAAAAATAGGTTTTAGTGACAGATGAAACTATCACAAAAACTGGAAAAAAGTCACGAAATACATTTGGTGACAGTTTCTGACCGTCACCACCACTGTCACGTAATGTGTGTCACGTATTACATTTGGTGACAGTTTACTGTACAAGCATCACTAAAAATATTTTTAGTGACGGTTGGGGATGTGCCGTTTGAAATAACGTTCAAACGTATCATTTTCTGTGATGGTTAGAATCTATCATAGAAAATTACGTTCGAACGTAAAAAAGACGAGCTGACATCCGAACGAGAAAAGGTAACGTTTGTTGATTATAGTTCAAACGTATAATGTAAACGTTCGAATGTTTATACGTGCGTACAAATGGATCATCTTCGTACCATTTAGATGCAGTATTGACACTCGTAAAATGATTATCCCTATATATCGAATCCCGACCACCTCCTAGATCCCACCAATCACATTTAAAGACATATGTTATAGACCCACCCAGATATTTCAATCCGATAATATCACGAATGACACCATAATAATCAATATCATCTATTCCATGACTCCCCTCGACCAAGACACCACAGTTTTGAGTTTTTCTATTACGTTCACGGTCCAGAGTATGGAATCTATAACCTCGAACTGTGCATGCAGTGTATCGAAGTGCTCTGTTTGATGGACTACGGGCCAATGCATACAATTCAAAAGAGACTGATCTAGGATCACGAGCACGTTGTTCCAATATCTAACAATTTAAATAATGTCATTTATTAAATATTAGCTAGAGTTAAAACTTTCATTATGTAACATATATTATAGAGTTTAGTTCATACACGTTGTTCAAACCATCCAGAAAATTTTGACTCGTGTCTTGCCATTATATCCTCGACGCCTTCCATCTTAAGTTTGTCCATGTGCTCACTGTATAGTATAATTTATCATATGATTTTACATAACAATAGTTAAAGTTAACCTCATTATCTTTAGAATTATTTAAACCTTGTACAACGACATACCTAAGATAGTGATCAATCTCAAACTGTCTACACTGGACAATTCAGAAATTAATGTACACCTAAATTTACACTAATTCTCAAACGGGTCTAAGGTTATTTATGCAATGTTATACAATATCTAACAAAAAAGTCTACAAATAAATTAGCGCACATTGTTTGAATTATCCCGATGTACTAATAATATTTATATTATTAATGATTGATAACACTTAGAAATTATTTGTAAACTTATATAATTCCTAATAACAAATTATACTTATTATCAACTATATAATATATAACACTACTATAAAATATCTTATAATTACTATTATAAGTTACTGATAACACTTATATTTTATTTGTTATTATATAGCATAAAATAACAATTTTTACTTATTTATTTCGTATTTAATATAATATATATTAAATTAGATTATAATTACTAGTTATACTATATATTGATAACACTTAATTGTTATCAGTTATTATATAATTATTACTATTATTGCCAAAATTATTATAATTATTATAACAATTTTTATTATTAAATATTATAATTACTTATCTATTTCTTATTAATCCTTCTTTAATACTATACATCACATGATAATTATTATTAGGGATTGATACTAATAACACTATATATATTATTAGATAAAATATTTATTATTATTGAGCTATTAGATTTTTAGGAATTATTATTTTATAATAATTATATATTAATAATTGTTAATATATAATATAAATACTTATTTATATTATAATTTTAGTAATACGAATTTTTATATATACTATATATATAGCTATGCCTTATAATTGACACTTAGTAATATATCTAATTTATTATATTAGTTATTTAACTAATTATATAGATAATAGTTTTAATCATAATATTATAATTTATAATTATCGTTATTATAAATTATATACTATTTATTTTTATTTTTACACAAATAATCACACTATTTATTTTTATCGAAATTGTTATATATATTCTTTAATCACAACATATTACTAAAATAGACACATAAATTTACAAATAATTATTATTCAAAAAAATACACTATACTAAAACATTATCACATTAAGAATAAACATATTCAATAACAATGATTTTTCATTTTAATTCATCCAAACAATACAATCCATATCACAAATTAAATCCACAATAAAATGTAACAATAGAGTTTAGTATATATACCTTGTGCTTTAAAGAAATTCCTCTTCAAAAATCACAAATTTTCAATAATTCACAACAAATGATCATTCAAAAAATACACAATACTAGTTAGTTAAATATATATATAAAAAAAAAAAACATTGATAATTATCATGTAAATTACCAATAAAAAATGAGAAATTTTTTTTACCTTAATGCTTAAAACTATACATTTGCAAACTCTCTCTCACTATAACCCTGCACTTCTTCTCTCCCTCTCTCTAAAACTCTCTCTGTCTCTCCGTCTGTTTCCACTTCTCAGCTCCCTCTCTCTAAAACTCTCTCTGTCTCTTACTCTAACACGCACGGAGGAAAGCAGAAATGAATCTGCTTTCCCATGCGTGAAAGTTTTATATTCTGCTTGTTATGCAATTAACGTTCCGACGTTCATTAATGAACCTTCAAACGTTTAATTTTCCGTCCAAATGTTCACGCAATAACGTTCGAATGTATAATTATCCCGCCCAGCAATTATACAGTACGTTTGCACGTATGATTCTCCAGCCTACGTATTCGACTATAACATTCGAACGTTAAGATAAACATTAGAACGTACTATTTAAATTTGGTTTTAGCGGGAAATTTTCCTCCGAATTTATTATAACGTCCGAACGTTACACATGAAGGTTCGAACGTAAATATTATTATTAGAATTTAGTATATTCCTCATAATATATTTATATATTAAATTATAAATTATACAATATTAATTGATATATAATTTGTACCAATTATAATATATATAACATAAGTATTATATAAGAACGTACTATATATATTATAACTTTATATATAATATATATTATATTAATATATTATATAATATATATAATATAATATATTACTATTTATTATGTAATAACTATAGTGTAAAAAATGTTCGAATGTTATAATTCAAACGTTTGGACGTATTGATTAACGTCCGAACGTATACGTTATATGTTCGCATGTTAATATAACATCCGAACGTATATGTTATACGTTCGCACGTATGATTCTCAATCCGAACGTATAATACATAACGTTCGCATGTAGATGAAACGTTCGAACGTTAATTAATGAACGTTCGAACGTTAACTGTATATAAAGCCAGACGGTTTCCATAGCATTTCTCGCACTAAAACTCTCACTCTCTCTTCCTCTCTGCCACGCACGCCGCCGCAACCGTCATCATATGCCACCGTAACCGTCACTAAAAGGTAATGTGCCCTCTCCCTCTTCTATTTAGTACCATTTTAATCGGTGGATTTCAAAAATTTGAAACCCACTGTAGGCCGGTTATTGTTCGTTGCATTTCCGGCCACCATTTGCCGTAAATTGATAAAATAGGACCGTAGAAATATTTTCCACTATTAGTAGATGCTTATTTTGGTTGTTTGTGGCTTCGAACCATGCGTTTCGAAGCTTTCAGTAATGGCTGAGTCAACTCAGCGATTCCGTGTCGTGACGTTCGGACGTCACGACACAACGTCCGAACGTGTGACCTTTTGTATTCTTTACGTTTGCACGTTAAATTGTAACGTGCAAACGTATTTTTTTACGTGCGAATATTTTTATCCAACGCTTTAACAGAACGTTGGATAAAAAGTTCGAACTTAAACCGTTGGTCTTCTTCGACTAGTAAGAACGTTCGAACATATGACGGTTCAAATTCATTACGTCCGAACGTTTATATCATACGTTTGGACGTAATGAACTCATTCGTACGTTTTTATCAAACGTTTGAATGATACATTCGATAAAACGTCCAAACGTATCATCTTTGTAAATTCGCACGTGACAGTTTTAATTTTAACGTGCGAACGTACTTTCAATGACGTTCGAACGTTTCCTATTAAAATATTTTTATATTGTTTCTTTTTATTATTATTATTTTAGATATTGAAAGGTGAAATTATTTAAAAATTTTACTGCCAAAATTATGTAAATTTATAAGGATGATATTTTAATTTTCTGTATAATCTATATATGTCATAATATGTATGTATCTGTGATTCTAATCATTTTTTTAAATATTATAACTTATATATATTTTTTTTAATTTTCAAGATATGGCTCAATATATGACGACAAGGAAGCCAGGGAGGGATGGAGGCAATCTGGACATTGCTGGACTGGGGGCACGAACTGTTATGGGGGAACGAGAAATCCTCATTAATGAGTTTGATGAGCTCAGCTGGGAGCAGAAGACGCTGAGAGACGTCTTCATCACCAGAGGCTGGGCCCCATATGCACATTGAGGGGAAAGATTTACCCCTCAATGGTTCGAGAGTTTTACATTGGGATGGCCACCATGCCTAACGATGCATCATCCCATACTTTCAGTGTACGCGGTGTACAGTTTCAGTTCTCGGTGGATCTTATCGTCGACTTACTCTAGATTCCGCGTATACTACCTGAGTCGACAGCTGCTCAGGCTGGTGACACAGCAGTTGCATTTTCTCCAGGCATATTCGAGGCAGATCCAGCCGCGTCTGCTTCATCTTCGGGCCCTATTGAGTTGATGCCCAGTCATGAAGAAGATCGACCCGAGGGCAATCCTATTGCTGCTGATGAGCGGGACTAGGATTTCTACATCCTCACTGGCACAGACCGCATGAAGCTCGATAGGCCGAACTCCTTTAGCCAGAATCAGCTGCTGCCTTTCTTTCGCATGTTGCACATTTTTGTTGCAATAAATGTAGACCCAGTGGCACATAAGAGCACATTCAGTCGGGTTCGTGCACAGTTCCTGATTTGTTTGGCACATGGTGAGCCCATTGACTTGCCCCTTGTTATATTTGAGCGGATCCGTTATGAGGCCAGCATCGTTACCACGGATAATCTCTCGTACAGAGTCATCATCAGCCGCTTATTACTAGCCCGGGGAGTGCCACTCCAAGCGGAGAAGATGATGATAAACCAGATGAGTGCCATCGACATGACCACACACCGCCGGAGCATTGGACAGGGGAGAGGCTCAGCTCGGCATCAGTCTGGTCCTACGCTAGATCTTGTTCCCCCGACTAAGTCTGGGGCCGATATTGCTCGCCCATCGGCGAGTACTAGTCAGTAGCTGAGAGTTACATCTGCTGGGATGTGCGACCTGCTTGAATTGATGCAGTGATGACAGATATGAAGGCGCATATAGACCGACAGATCGATAGACAGATTGCGCATATAGATTAGGCTGTCGCACATCTTGCACATCATGTAGATGTGCTAAACAATAAGGTTGAGACATTGACTGAGGAGTTTCGATCTTTTGTAAACTAGCAGTTCTGAAAGTGATTTGTAAAAATTTATCATATTTTATTTTTTATTTCGACATATGTAATGGACACAAATATTTAATGTATGTATTGTGTAGCTTAATTTCTACTCTTAATATTTTTTTAATATAACGTTACTCAACCTTACAATTAAAAAAATATATATATTATGGTTAATTTATGCAAATTAACATATAAAGTTCGAACCTTATCACTTTAACGTTTGAACATTGGCGCTAATATATTAACGTTCGCACGTAATTAGTTAAAACATTCGAACGTTCGCGCTAAAATTTTTACGTTCGCACGTCAATATACATAACATTCGAACGTTATTGTGACGTGCGAACGTATTATGTGAAAAGTCCGAACGTTTTAAAATTCTTGCCCAATATTTAATAACAATTCTCACAAACGGTCACAGTAAAGACGTTTTAGTCACAGTTTGGAACCCGTCACTATTTATAATCTGTCACTAAAAGCCATATTTGTTGTAGTGGTCACATTCGAACACCAAAAAATTTCTATGACAATTTGTTAATTTTTTGTGATGGTTTCGTCCGTCACAAAATATGAAATCTATTGTAATGTCTAGATCATAGAGATGAGAAGACTGATATCTATTTTTCATTTGAAAAAAAAATAAAAAAAATAAAAAATTCTCTCGAATAGAACAAAATTGAAAAGTGCAGATAGGGTGTGGTCCCCACACACCATCACACGTGAGGTGCATGGCAGCTCCTTTTCTGGTCCTACTACTGGTTTGGTGGCAAAGGCTGGTAGATGCATAACTTATATCAATACGGGGAGATGAGAGTAAAGTCTATATCATAACTACCATCACTATATATATTTTTATGTTAAGATAAGATTACAGTCGTCTCATCTCACTTTCACACCTATATGTTGACATGGTACGTATTAGTACTATTCATCCATCATTAAACCAATTCTCACTTTTCGAAATGACGAATTCAAGGACTACTCATACATATATATACTACAGCTTTACAATATCATAGAAGTTAGATGAATGTATAATATATTATCTTTTCCTTTTATAATATGGCATAGGTGCATATGCATCCGTACCACCACGTACTGAAAGTCATTTTGAGATTTCTCTCACTAGTTGAATTTGATAAAACAGATCATGTAATAGCAAGTTATTGACAATTATAATTAATTTCATTTTTCATCATTTTTCATCATGTTTAGTAGATCATCATATTGATGAAATTCTAATTTAATAGTAAGTGGCCACCAGGTTCCGAAATAACTGTAAAAAACAAATTGCCACAGTCTCGATCTTTTTATTGGGAATGGAGGTTCGTCTCCTAAACAAGTTATCTAAATGACTTATTGAAAAAAAAAAAAGGTTATCTAAATGACAAAAACAAAATCAGCAATATTGACTAAGAAATAAAAAGCAGACAAGATTCGTGGGCATGCAATAATCTGAAATTCCCTCCCAGCTTGCAAGGAAAGAATTAGGTCATATCAGCACCTAGCGACCGAGTGATCTATAAATGATGCTGGTAGAGCCATGGAAAGGACCGGAGTTGCACAAAATCAAGGCCTCCATGGAAATTTTGAGAAATCGGGGCGTTTGTGTTCCAGATATGCTGTCTTCCCTGCAATGCCTTCTTCGGAGCCATAAAATAGGAGTGTAGCATCTCCAGCAAGTTGCTGCAAAAGAAAAACAAGCAAGAACAAAATAAATTAGTTAAAAGCTTATGCATATTCAAAGGAAAACAAGCAAAAGAAAAGGAAAGCTACTGGCATCATAGGATTCAAGAGTAGTCCTGCACTCTGGATTAGTGCAACCCCGTTGTGCTTATATATAGTGTAGCTGTAATTAGGATCTTAGAGAAATTCAAGTCACATTTCAGACGTACCTGAAGCCCAGCATGGCCATCATCAACTGCATTAAGAGCTGATTTCATCACCCGAATTGAAGTTGGGCTGTTTCTTACGATCTCCCGGCACCATTTAACTGTTTCTTGCTCTAAACTCTCTAGCTGAGAAAATACAAGAAATTCTGAACATTAACAATGTATACTGTTGTACTGGTTGATCAGGGTCTGTTTGATTGGAAATGAACTCACCGGCACAATAGTGTTAACGAGTCCCATTTTCTCCGCTTCAGGAGCTGTGTAGAACCTTGCCAAAAACCACATTTCACGTGCTCTTTTAGGGCCAATCTGTTCAACAACATTTGGTTTCAAAATTCAGATCCCACAACATATCAAGTAGAACTTAGACGTGACAATGAAATAATGAAAGAGTAATGTGATACCAGTCTCATACAAGACAGAAGGCATCTTCACCCTCAATGTATTATGTCTTACCAAAGTAGCCATGATGGAACTTCCATAACCAGCATCAAAGCTTCCAACCTGCCATTATTTGCCCAATTATAATTGCAATGGCAATTAAAGGAAAGCAGCATGAACAAAGTTACATTTACCAAACATCATAAGATGACAATGCTATCAAAAGTAGAAATCACATGATATATGGTGAGGTTTGAAACCTTAGTTATATCTCCAATCAATAAAATAATATTTCAGAAAAATAGGATAGATATATATATAGATCTTATACCTTAGGACCAGTTTGGCCAAAAATAGCATTATCGGCTGCAATGGTAATATCGCAGACCATGTGTAGTATATGTCCTCCTCCAATAGCATAGCCTGCAACCTGTTTTTTTGGAAAAACAAATGATTTCATCGAAGTGTGAGCAACATATTAAACATATTAAATTTTAAATAGTAGTACCGTGATCGATCAACTAGTCAAGAAGTAATGCAAGTTAGACTATTTGCCGGGTACGTATATGGCCATGTGAAATAACTATCCGCCGCCATTTTTCGTTTTTTAATACTCTACAGAAAAAGTGCCATCTGATGCGCGCAATAATGGCGAAAAGATAAGACTCTTCGCCGTATTTTTTATGCCGATTTGCCATACAGCATGCAGCAAGTAGGCTTTCGACAGTTTACTACAGCATGGCTATCTTAGCAAAGTTGGCGGTTTTAAGAAGATTACATACCATTGCAATCACTGGCTTAGGAAGACGACGGATCTGCACCTGGTATTGATGAAACGAAATAAAAGAATGAGAAACACAACCAAATAATTACAAGACTACATGAGTTATAATATACAACTGCTGTATATGAAGCTAAACCCAGGTAGGTACCTGCAAATCCAAAACATTAAGACGACCAAATTTGTCATAATCAGCATAACCATCTGCCTTTCGCACAGCTTGGTCACCCCCACTACAAAATGCCTGGGTTCCCTGCACAACAATGAATTGCCAACAACAGTAAATCAGTGAATTCATTAATGAAGTTCTATGAGAATGGGGAAACATGAAAACATAGGGTATTAGTGCCACAGACAACTTTGATAAGAAATATAGTTATTTGAAACGTTACTCTAACAGTAAAAAATGACCAGAAATATTTCTGAATACTGTTCAGCATTCACGAGAGACAGCTAGAGGGTAGGCATCAGCCAGGTGCATTATATATCGTGATCAGGAACTAGCTAGTATGAATATACTAACCGGTAATAATGATACACTTACTACTCTATAATGACAGTAATAAAAGAGTGATAAAATAATTATTGGGTCGTTAACCGTACTGATCAGTTCCATTATTTATTATAAAAAAAAAACGTGTACTTACTATACTTTTATAATTAGAATATTCTATTTGACGTATTTTTTTTTTATCAATAATTTAATATTTTGTTTCAAAATAGAGTAATTTTGGGTACAACGGTATTTGGTAAGAATATCTTATAATGTTTATGAATAATATTGAAGTAATTTAATATTTATAAATAATAGTAAAATAATTTATAAATAATAATAAATTAATATAAAAATATTAATAATAAATAATAAATAATAATAAAATGATTTAAGAATATCTAATTTCAAACGTATGTTTATAAGTTTTGGATAAGCTTTTTACAAAATTAATATAGCCCCACTAGAAAAAATAAAAAATAAAATGAATTTTTTATATTTTTATGGTAGTGGCTTTTTTTTTTTTTTATTTTGGGAAAGGACTTTCTCAAGACTCGTATATTTGTACTTGTACTAATACTCATCTGTGAAACGTATACTTGAGACTCGTATACGAGATATTTCTAAAATCTAGCACTCAAACTAAGAAATATAAATTATATTCTAACAATACAAAATGACAAGAAATGTTATTGTAAAATCACCCTTATTTTCAAAAGTTTAGGGGTTGTTTGAATACAAGAAGCCTCTTATCATATCTGTAGTGTATTATGGCAATTAATTTATTTTTATTATTATATGTGATCTGACCCTTTTCTCCTTTTTTCATTGAACAAAATAAATAAGTAGAAGATTCTGAAGTGGTGAAGTTTAAGAGCCTGAGTTGGTGATCACGTGATCAGCACGTGACTCGTAAGCAGCATCAAGAGAAGTTAAACTTCAGCCGCAGGATCTGTACACGTGGAGCAATCTGTGTCACCATATATATGTATCGCTATGGGTCTTTCTGAAGACCTAATCTTCATTTGTGTATGTTTTAGCCGATTGAGAGAGAGAGAGAGTCTTCGAGAGAGAGCAGTAAGGAGAAACTAGGGTTTCACTGTTGTGAAGAAAATCTGTGCGATTCTTACAGTGAGATGAGAGATTTGTAAATTTTTGAGTGTTTCTAAGGCTTCTCTGTGAAGGACACTGATTATCAATAAAGATTTGAGGCCATTCCTGCCGTGGACGTAGACCATTAGGGTCGAACCACGTAAATCGGTTGTGTTGTTTTTTTCTTGCTTATTTCTTGTTTATTTCTGTCATTTCTGTTATTCCTGTGATTATTGATCTTGCTACGGTTTAGTTTCTTGTTAATCTTGTTCTGTTACAATCTATAGATAATCTGAATCCATTTGTTAGGTTGAATATCTTGTTAGACTGAATCTGTTTATGGTCTGAATCTGTATATAACCTGATTCTGCTGTTAGATCTAATCTGTTGATTAGTTTTGAATCTGTTTGGTTGATGTACGTGAATATATTCTTGTTAAATCTTGCTTAATATCTTTATTTTGAACTCTGCTTATTAGAATAGAATAAAGATAATTTCTAACAATATCTTATCTCATCTCATCTAATCATGATAATTTTTTCAAACTCCAATAAAAAATATAATAAACAATTTAATTTTTTTAAATTTTAAAACAAAAATAATATTAAAAATAATATTTTAATAATATTTTATTCAATTTTCACTTTCAACTTTCATATCATCTCATCTCAACTCATGTAATGGAAAGATATAGATTTTATTATTTATATTGTATTTTTCATATTTTCCCTCACTTATGGGTCAAACTCTCGATCCTTTAATGAATAGATTCAATACGTAAAATATTTAATTAAATGAAATAAAGTGTAGAGTTAAGATTCAAATTCAAAACTTTTATTCCGACACTATGTGAAATTATCAATTATACTAAAAAATTAAATTGTTAAAAAAAATGTGAATTTTATTATTTATATTATATTTTTAGCCGTTTGTGAAGTCTCTTCGGTATTTATGAGGAGCTTGTACGATTATATTAGCTTACTATTCACTACTACTATTAACGAGGATTGGCCATTGAAAGTTTCATAATTTAGTGTATATATATACCGAGACAAGAAGAACAAGTGTTTCGATGAAATACAAAACGTACAAAGGCATTGTATATTGTTTGCAAGAGCAGAGTTATAATTGGATGCAAAAAGTTAGGATATATATAGATACCTTGCCGGTAAAAATGATAGCTCCGATACTATTATCATCCCTAGCATCATTAAACGCCACAATCAGCTCCTTTATTGTCTGTGGCCTGAACGCATTACGTCTCTCTGGCCTATTGATGGTAATCTACAAGGGAAAGCAGACAAAAAGCAGAGAATAATTGATTAAAACGCATCTAATGCATATGTAGGAACAACACGTATGCTGACCCCAGGGGTTAACAAGTGTCAGCCCAGGGTTTAAGCTCGATCAGTACGTACTACTCCTAGCTGGCTGCATGACATATATGGTATTTAAGCAAGACTGACCTTTGCGATCCCCTCGCCCTCGGCTTTCTCGTAGATAATGTCGGTGAACTGAAACTCCTTGCCGGAGTCATCACGGGCAACTGATCTCCACACAGCCGGGTGAGTTGGAACTTCACCATGTACCCGATGGTAGCTGTCGTTTATATTGGAGGTGTTAGATAACCCGAGGGAACCGGATTCATTGGAAGGCAAATGAACCGGAATGAAGTGTTGGGCCACAGAAGCCACTCTTCTGGACACGGTGTTCATGTCCTTCTCTGCCATTTGTGCCATTGAAGACGCTCTTCGAGATGACTGTATGCTTGGTTTAGCTTGGAGTTTTTTAGCTGGAAGCTTTCAAGCTATAGCGTATCTACTGAAAAGGACTGGGGACCATCTTTTATATCTGTTGTCGCAGAGTAAAAATGGGTGGGTGGAAAAGGGGTAGATAGGATACCCACGCGGCCACCGGAGCGTCAGGGAGAGGGTTGTTGGGGGTGAAAAGACAAGGCCTGCCGTTGCATAAAAACTATTTGATTGGTCGGTCTAAAGACTAATAGAGTAGTTGGAGGAGTACTGTGGGGAGGAGAAGAGAAGGCGCGCGGTAGTTGGAGAAGTAAATTAGAAGAGTATGGATATCTGTTACACTCGGCCAACACGAAACGTTGCGCTTGAGGAAGAGCCAGAGTGCAAGCAAATCGGACATGCTCTGCACTCTGCAGGCAACACAACCACTTCTCTGATCCAGCTGTGGTGTGTTTTGTCACGTGTATGCTAAACTATATTTATTTTATTTTATTTTTACAAGAGCTGTTAGGGTAGCTGCGTCGAGGGATCGCGCGAGCTCGATCTTCAAAGGAACATTTGATAGCAAGACTTCAAATATATAGACAAAAATGCTTGGTACATGCAGGTGTCAAACTCATATATACATGAAATATTTGACCAAACACCTACCCGTCACCTAGCTAGACGGCGTAGCTATATACCAAGAAAAAAGAATCAATTACGTTCCCAAGACTCGTATTAATAATTTATCTATATATATATATATATATAAATTCC
Organism: Carya illinoinensis; assembly: GCF_018687715.1. Classification (NCBI taxonomy): domain Eukaryota; kingdom Viridiplantae; phylum Streptophyta; class Magnoliopsida; order Fagales; family Juglandaceae; genus Carya; species Carya illinoinensis. The sequence goes on from NC_056756.1 coordinate 33,249,472, forward strand.
ACGTTCTAGGATGGTAAATTGGTAACAACAACACATGCATTATTTGTAACATCTCACTCCTTTCACTTATAGTTATATAAATCTTGTTCTGTATACCGAATCTGGATAACATGTTTTAAAAAATATTAAGTAATTTTTAAAGTAAGCTCAATATTTTAAAATTTGCAAATATTTTAAATGTCTTAGAAATATATATAGGATATTTTCAATGTTATTGGACTAAGATTGATTTTTTTTTTTTTTTATAGGTGGACTAAGATTGATTTTAAATAACACAATTATAATATTTTTGAAGAGCTCTAAAAATATTATAATTGTGAAAAATTATTTAATTTAAATAATTTCAGACATTTAAAAATATTACGAGATTTAAATTATGTTGAAAACTCTAAATTAATTTAAATGGTTTTATTCTCTTCAAATAATTAACAAAAATTCATCATTTTAATTAATGATGAAGGAATATTAATTTATAAACTTTAGCTTATAAAATAATATTATATCTTATTTCCTCTTAGTGTTTTCAATTAAATTAATGTTTACGCATTTTTAAATCAGTATTTGAATCTCCATCGTTAAATCGTTTTGTAAATTCCGAGACAACATGCCTAGATTAAATATTCAACCCCCTACCATTTTTCCCTCACTTTTCTCTTTTCCTTCTCTCTCTTCCTTCTACTTCAACTCACGCATCCAACTCCCCTCCCCCTAGCCGATTATCTTCTCCTCCCAACTCAACCCCAACGCCAGCCACCCTTCACCACCGCCACCACCGGCAGCTTCCTCTCACGCCGGCGAGCCCCTCCTCCCACCAGTGTGCTCCATGACACCCACTCTCTCTTCCTATGGCAGCCCAACCAAAATGGGTTTCAAAACCTATTCTTCCTCCTAACACAGCTGTACACGGTCAACAGGGCCTCCGAGCACCTCCACTGGCACCACCACCTCATCAGCTCAACCTCCATAGCCTCCCTTTCCCCCACAGTCCCTTCCTCCACCGCAGCTCCCCTTTCTCCATCGCATGAAACCCATACCGGTTCCTCCACCCACGCAGTCGTACAAGGCAACCAGGCCACCGCACCACCATGATCCTCAGCCACCCACGACCTCCCCTACCTATTCCCATGCGTACCCGAAGTCCCCACCTCTCTCACTCTCCCCCACTCTCTCACATGGGTTTCCCACCTTACGTGGCTTGATCTGTCTCTGTGGACCACCGTACCTCCACCACCTCGCCACCGCAACTCCACCACACATCCCTCAAGCTCCTCCATGCCAGGCCAAGTTCCCTTAACTCTCCCTCTCCATTTCCCTTGGTTGAGACCCATGGCCTAAACTCCTCCCCGAGCCAACGTACCTCCACAGTGTGCCACCTCGACACCACTATGAGGTCACCACTCTAGGACTACAACCAAACCCTTATCCACTCAAATCCACACTTATTGCCACTTTCAATAGCCAAAACAGCCATCGTACGCGATTTAACCGCCACGTATGACCCTTCAAATTCCTCTACCATGACAAGTAGCGAGAAACGCACGAGTTACCCTGTCAATAGTATAACCCTCTCTCCCTCATTAATTATGTTAGATATTAATTGATAGGTTGTGGACTGTGTTGTTAGTATTGTAGAGTTTGTTGTGTAGTGAACTGTTGGGCTTAATTGTGTAGTGTGTTGCGTAGTGTTGTGGACTGTGTTGTGAAGTATGGGTGCGAGGCGTGTGCCGTAGTTGTGATGTGGCATAGTGTTGTGAAGGGACTACACATGGAGTGAACTCTATGATGTGAAGTGATGCTTTGTGTGGTATCGTGATGCACCAAATGGCATGTCACAAAGGTTTGTATGGTGTAGTTAAGGAGCGTAGAGCGTGTGAGCAGTGTCGGAAACTGTGGAACAGTGTCTCAAAATAGCTGTAATGTGACCTGTAGTCCTAGGTGACAGGTGTCACATTGTAGTTGACTTATGGCTGAAAATATGTGTAAAGTGGCAGAATAATGTAAAAGTAGCATAGCAGAAGCATGACGGGGGTATGTCACGAAGTGACATGGTTAAACAAGTAGTCGTGCTTGTAATGGATGAGAAGTTAGTGTAAGAATGAAGTAGCGGGATGTGAGGTGATGTGACAAGGTCACGATGTAGCTTGGGAGTAGTCTCGAGCTATACAATGTGACAGAGTCGTAGTTGTGAATGGAGCCCTATCGTATCAAATGTTGGGATGAACTTGTAAAAGGCTGGGAAATAGGAAGATCCTACCTACCGAGTTTGAATAGAAGTTGGTATCGGAGTATAGAGCTTGTCTATACAAGCGGGCGTTCAACGAATTATAAGTTGATCTTAGGTGATAAAGGGGTAAGATACAGTGCATCTGATGAGACAAGTGTACTGAATAGATTTACCATATATAATAGGTAATATGTTCTAAGCATAGTTACACGATGTTTAAGTCTCAAAGTTGGCTTAAAGTCATGTGGCATGTATGGATGTGAATGAGGATTGAGTATGGGCTAGGATGCATGAAGGTAATAATGTGTATGTTGTCTAGGATTGTGATGCTTCACTTAATTGGTCTAAGTTATACATTGAAATGTAGTTAATAGGAAAGTAAGATGAAAGTCTTAGTGTCTTAACCCTAAGGTGAATCATGGAGGTTCACTTTAAAGGATAAGATCGCAAAGTAGAAAGCTGAATTTGGAAAATGTGACCCAAGTGGGTCCCAGAAAGAGGAAACGTGATAAGGAAGACATAGAAGACGGAGGTAGTAACGATAAATGGACCTCAAAGGTTTTAGCATAGTAAATGGTACGTAATAACATAGGGATAGATGGAGAGTGTTCCAAGTGAAGTGCAGTTCTATTTCTAGTTTAGTTGTTTATGCACTAAATTGAGAATGACGTTAAGGTTATTTGTATGCATGTGGATTGCCATCTGACACGCACAAGAATGAACTGCATGGAATGAGTATAGCATGGAGTCCAGATAAATATTACGTTCATACTCTCTAAAGTTTTCTAAATATATGAAAATGAAAATGAAATGATTTTCCTTTACAATGCTTTACGAAATGAAACAAACAATGTTTAAAGAAAGAATGCTAAGTTTAAATTTTCAAACATAAGTATGTAATGGCCCTCCTTGGTAGCCCATTTTTATGCACCCAAGTTATTAAGTGTATGCATGTGAATAAATGGTATACGATGTAAGTATCGGATGTACTTTCACTAGATGAAATGCGAGGCTAAGGCCTCGTGCTTTAAAGGACGCAAATAAAGTGTTTTTAAAAGTCCCTACGAACTGATGCTTTAAACAATGCCATGACCTAATATTTGAAAAGATGATATTTAAGCTCATAGTTTTAAATGACTTTTATGAATGAACGGACTGAAGGACTAAAAGAACTGAAAAGAATTGAAAGGACTGAACTGAATGAAAGAACTGAATGTTTAATGTATGAAAATACTTAACGGCTATGACTGAATGAATGATGGTACTGAAGGACTAGAGTAGGTAGATTGCAATGCCTGGTAAGTAGTACTGATAGTATACCCAGTACTGCACCCTAGCGGAATGGATTCCTAACCCGTGGCCACAAGTGGAATCAAGGTCCAAAAGACTGTTAACCCTCACACACAGGGCGTAACAGTGTGCAATGGCCAATAGAAGTGATAAGAAAGAATATATGCATGTTAAAAAATAATGCATGTATGGTCAGACTCTTTAAAAAATGAAGACAGCGAGGCATGTAGAACTGTTTTACAAAAGAAAAACCCCTCCTTATAACATTTTAAATAAATGAATGTCTATGTATGATATGTATGGAATGATCAATGCATGACTAAAAACCTATATTATTATATTTTAACTGTATGAAGTAATGCTTATGAGTCATTGACTTATTTTAATTTTTACATGTGTCCTCTTATGGATAAGATGAGCATGATGTATCAGGACGGACACGGCCCAATGGGAAGAGCAAGGAAGCATATGCATAACATTTTGTATGAGAGACTTTAATTATAAAATTTAATGTTTTTCACTGTAACCCTTTAAATTAAGAAACACGTTTTATTTATAAACATTGAGTCTTTTATATCCTGACATGCAAGGTAAAGAAATTTCAAAACAAACAGTAATTCCCGTCTCTTTTCATAAAATCATTTTCTAAAAGATCCACTACAAGGATGAGCGTTACATTATTGCTGCTACATCTGCCTATAATAAAATGCACCAATCCGTTGCACAATGGCCTATGGTAACGCCATGCAGTGATAACCTCAAATTTCTTTACAAGAAGTTTCATTTGCCTTTGTGGTTATAATCCCAATCACCCACCTCAAAGTGTCATTAATTAGTCCTATATATTAGAAAATGAAAAATATTTTAACCACAAATAGACTCTACAAAAATAAACATACAAAATTACATGACTTAATATAGTGCATAGATTATAAAACTATTTTTATTGTAAAATAGATTTAACGTATTATATGAAACCATGACAGTTTGTAGGTCTACTTTTGTGATCTTTTGGTAGATTTAGCACCTCTCTTTAAAGACGATCCAGTACTACCATAATAATATATAACATCCCAACCACATTGTGAATGAGGAACGTCGTGATCTGTATTAATTTCAGTCCAAATAATGCGGTCTAGGAATAAAAGCGACTAGAGAAGTCCCACCAGTGCCAAGTTCTTAGCCATGTTGCTTTGGAAAATTTCACATTCCTAGTTTAATATTGCATATTATCCTTTTGTTCGTTACAGGTAAATAAAAATGAACATTGACCATCAAGATTAGGGTGATGATCTTGTTGTATTTCTCCTTGGAAACAAAAATCTCCATTATGCCTGTTAATGTAATTAATATGGTTAGTTTTTTAGCATATACCATTAGGCCTACAACCCGGCATGCCCAAGTTGGATTTGGGCCTAACCCAACCCACCAACCAGGACATACCAAACTAACCTAACCCAATCCGACCAATTAGAGTTGGGTGGAAATTCTAGTCATTTTTCTTTTAGAATGGTCTAGTCCTAAATATTGTTTCTATAAAATAATCATGAATCGAAAGAAAGAACTTGTAAAGGAATAAATTGCATTTTGAGTGGATGTTTGATAAAGTATAGAACCAAGTCTGTCACGAATGACATATTTGATCTTTAAGATTTTGGTATTTGGTTAGTTCTGTACCTAATCTCACTGTATATTAAAATGTGTACATCATTGAAATCTTTTTCAGGCAATGTGCACATTATTACTGACATAGGAGTGTTATATAAAAAATCATATCAAATGGAGTAGTATATCAACAATCATATGACATGAAGAAGTATACCAACAATCATATCAAATGACCACTGTAGTAATCACCACTGTAGCAACAACTTCACAAGACCCAATCAAACACCCTGAAATAGAAACTCCACAAAAATCAAACACCTACCATAGTAAATGCATTCACCCTAATACCAACCAAGCAGAAAATATAACAGACAAGACCATAATTCCACATTATGATAATCTTGAGCCCTCTTCCCATTAACTCATTACTCATCAAAATGCCACAACCCCAAAAATCCCATTCCACCATCCTTTTACTCCTACAAATTAAAAATCATCCACCAAAACAAACAGGAGACAACTTCCCAAAAAAGGAATGAAAAGAGATGGAAAGATAACAAATCAAACACACGACATCCCCAACAAATGATACAAATCAACATGAAAGTGGTTTGGTTTCTCTAACAAATGAGTGAAAATGAAAGTCATACCATCATTGAGACCATAAGCCTTGATCACTCCTCATAAACATAAGTAAAACTTGATTTTGGATCAAACTCTAAATAAAAACACATGATAATCATTAAATTTTAATAAATATGTAAATAAAAAAATAAGTTCATTACCCAATTTCGTCTCAAAGCTTTCAACATTATCCAATGAGGCACGAAGATCAATATATATTGTATCTTTCAACCAATTTTGCATACAAACAAGTGCCTCAATTATTCTTAGAAATAGTGAACTATGAAATGTGTCAAGCATACGACCCCCTGCACTAGAGGCCGACTTAGAACAAATAGTGGAGACAGGAATGGCCATTACATCCTGGGCAACTCTCACCAAAATATGATACTTTACTTCATTGATCTTCCACCAATCTAGGTTGTCAAAATTTGGAGCTCATGCCTCAAAACTATGTTCCAAGTATTAAATAATCTCCAATTTGTTCATTAAATTAGATTCAATAATTTCTTGCTTACACTCAACCTAAAAAACTCTGGCGAGAATCAGAATCAATCATACTAAGATCAACTGAGGAAGGAGACTCACAATAGTAAACTCTATTTGAACTACCATACATAATACTATACTCCCCATACATGTCAATCATCAATTGTTTCACTTTTACAATTATTTGTTCTACTAAATTACCACCATATAGTTTTTTGAACCAAAAATGTAAAAAACTAAATTTGCATCTTGGATCAAGAACAACAACAATGAATATCATCAAGTTAATCTTTTCAATTGATTCCCAATATTTGTCATACTTTATGTTTATATTTGCCGTCATGCATCTCTACACTTGATCATTACTTTGACTCATTTTCAATAAATGTGATTGGATATGATAAAACTTCTGAAAATAAGCATTAGATGTGACATATACAAATCCATAAAGTCTTATGGTAGTATCATAAAAAATTTTCAAAAACTTTACCAATACTCTAACTCTCTTCCAATCACTAGAGTCTAGAGGTCTTAAGTTCATACTATGACATAGCGAGAAAAATAATTATAATCCTTCTTCAATCGCCAAAATGGATTTTGAAATGTTTTTGCCACTTCAAACATGAGATAAGTCGAGTTCCATCTGGTGAGAATATCAAGACACACAAATTTTGAACAACCGATTTTCTCCTTTTCTATATACTTTTTGAATTCTTCCATTTTTGTTAGAGATTATCTAACATACTTAACCATATTGTGCATGCTTGTGATTGAATAATCACACTCTTTTAGCCATCATTGATAATGAGATTCATAATATGGGTGCAACACCTTATGTGAATATGATCGATATATCACAATCTTTTAGCTCATCATTCACAATTGGGTTCATAATATGGGCACAATACCTTATGTATATATACTTCCCTTCCGACAAATGACTTCTCACAAACATTTTTATATATTCGATAGTTATATCGTTTAATGAAGCATTGTCAACTATAACAGTAAAGATTTTGTCAATACCTCAATCTTCTAGACATAAATCTACATTCTTTTTAATAGTATCTCATTTGTACTGATTATAATCATACAAAATTTTCTAATTTTACTGTAATTTTCATTCACAATCGATAAAGTGTGTAGTAAGATGCATATAATTTAAGTTTTGAATGGATGTCCAAGTGTCAATAGTTAAACTAACCCACCCAACTGCATTAAATATTTTCCTCAACTTCTACTTCTACATTTTAAATAGTTTAATACAGTCTCTTCCGACAAATGACTTCTCACAAACATTTTTATATATTCGATAGTTATATCGTTTAATGAAGCATTGTCAACTATAACAGTAAAGATTTTGTCAATACCTCAATCTTCTAGACATAAATCTACATTCTTTTTAATAGTATCTCATTTGTACTGATTATGAATCATACAAAATTTTCTAATTTTACTGTAATTTTCATTCACAATCGATAAAGTGTGTAGTAAGATGCATATAATTTAAGTTTTGAATGGATGTCCAAGTGTCAATAGTTAAACTAACCCACCCAACTGCATTAAATATTTTCCTCAACTTCTACTTCTACATTTTAAATAGTTTAATACAGTCTCTTGCTATAGTAGTTTGAGATGACACTTGGAACCTAGGTTCAAGTGATCTCCATACCTTCCTCAATCCTTGGACTTATACTAACCTAAGTGATCTCTGCAATTGTCATTCCTACATTTTTTTTCAATCAAACTTATGTGCAGTCCCTATGTTACTCATATCATTATCACCCTCACAACTCATAGTTTGTTGATCCATGTATCTGACTCTATTAGGGTTTTGCTTACAAACATTAACATGATGCAACATACTTGATGTAATATTTTTTCGGGTAACAAGAATGAATTTTGTGGCAGTAATACACCTCACTTTTGGGTCACTTAACGAATATTTATATATTTTTATAAAATGTTCACACACTGTTGAGGGTTCCTTGCCTTCCTTTTAGAAATATACAAAAGTGAAATATACAAAAATATGGGAACGTACATTCAAAAGAGTAACTATGTATATTCTAGATGTTGTATAGCTAAATATAAATACTATTAATGAAGAAAGTAATGGTTGGATATTTTCTTATGAGTTGCGATCTGCACTACTGTCCATTGATGCATGGATGCTATAATCTTGTTGCCATAGCTGGAGATGAAGTGTTGATAGGCATATTTGTTAACATCCCCCAACAAGCTGACAGGCGAGACACACACTTTTAGCTTGTCTTTAGTAGCAGAAATCGAGTAGAGGTTGGATTTTGGTGAATATGTTTGCAATATCTTGAGTAGTTGGAATGTACTCAATTGATATGTCTATTTGAAATCAATCTCGACATGCTTAGTGCCAGCATGGAAGACAAGGTTTGATGTCAATGAAAGCCTCTGAGGTTGTCACACTATATAAAAGTAGTGGTGCTAAGTGAAATTTTAATATCATGAAATGGGATGCGAAACCAAAACAACCTAATTATGGTAAGAGCAAGGGATCTCTATTTCAGCTTTAGTGTTGGACTTGGAGACAATTGGCCGCTTCTTTGGACTTAGGTTAATGAGATAGGGCCCAAGAAAAATAACATAGCCCGTTGTGGACCTTCTATCATTGGGATTGTCTACCCAATCCAAGTTACTATATGCATTTAGATTGAGGAAGCCTTTGCCAAAAAATAGTCCTTAAGTTATGGAGCCTTTCAGGTAATAAATGACACTCTTGGTTGTTGCCCAGTGTGTAGTTGATGGGTTATGCATAAATTTTCATAATTGGTTCATAGTGAAGGTTATATTAAGCCTTGTTAATGTACAATATTGCAGTGCTCCAACCAAGTGACGATATTCAGTTGCATTCTCTAAAGGGTCACTATCACATTAAGACAGCTTGTTGCCTGCATGAATTGAACTCTTGGCAAGTTTGGCTCCAATCATTTTAACATAATCAAGAATCTCAAAATGTATTTGGCTTGTGAGAGGTGAAAGCCAACATCATTTCTATACATATGAATGCCTAATAAGAAACTTAAGGGCTCTAAATCCTTCATGGCAAATGTTTGCTTCAAACAAATGAGAAAGAATATATGGATCTTGGACTTCTAAAAAATAAAATGAGAGTAATCAACCTTTGACTCATTGAACTCGAGACTCAAGAGTGTGTCTACCAGCTTATTAAACCAAGCTCGAGGGCCTTGTTTAGGGTTGTATATGGCCTCATTAAGCTTACAAACATGTAGTGGGAATTGTTTGTTGATAAAGCTAGTAGGTTGCTCTATGTATACTTCTATTTCAAGGGAACCATGGAGGAAGGCATTGGATATATTCAATTTTCTTATTGGCCAATTAAAGTGGACTACAATAGCCAAGATGGCTCTAATAGTTGAGGCTTTGACCACTAGGCTGAATGTTTTAGTGAAATTAATACAATCCTTTTGCTTTAAAGCTCTTAGCCACTAATCTGGCCTTGAATCTATCCACACGTATAATAGTCTTTTGCTTTACTCAAAAAACCCACTTGTAGGTGATGATGTACGTTTAGGGGTGACAGTTCATGTTTGTAGGTCGTGTTCATGTCATATCAAGTCATGGACATTCAACTACATGGGTTAACCTCGTTTTATGTAAATGGGTTGAACTAATACACATAACCCATTTGATATGATAAACATAATTTTATATAAAAGTTAAAATTTATATTTATTAGTAGCAACAATATCTATCAAAATAATAATAAGACAACCTATTAACAAAAAATATCAATATTTTTTGAATTTTAACCTATAATAAAACTAATATTACAGACTATACAATAATAAATATGAGTATAGGTCTATACTTAAATTTTAAATAATAAAAACATAAACATATTAAGAAATGCCAATATTTTACAATACAACCATAATAAAATTGTAATTTTGAAATAAAATTTAAACGGGTTGATTTCGAGTTAAGCAGATTGACCCGTTAATTAATCGTGTTTTAACCAGTCAACATGTTTTGACCCAAACCCATTTATATCAAACCCAAACTCACTAATTCGTGTTGTTTCATGTTGGGTTTATGGATCATGTCACATATTGCCACTACTAATGATATTTTTGTTAATTAGCCTAGGACACATGGTCCATGGTTGATTGGCCTAGAGTGCTCCAAACTCTTATTCCATAGCTTGGCACCATTGAAGAGATTTTGCTACTTGTGAGAAATGTTTTGGTGCTATAGGTGGGATAGTTGAGTGAAAAGCTTGCAAAGGATGCTTGGTAGAGTAGTACATGTGGTACTTGAGAAGTCTTTGGTTTTTTGAGAGCCATCTTGAGATCCAATGACCATTGAATGTGTTATTGATAGTAAGTTTATACAAAAGTGCAGTGTACAAGAATATAAAATATACAATCAAAAAAGTAACTATGTATATTCTGGATCATGTACAACTAGATATAAATCTAACTATTTGTAATATCCATTATTTACGTGTATTTTAATTAATTATTCACCACCTCACTAGTAACCTCCTAGCTACCTAACACACCCTTCCTCAACCCTAATCCACCACTCTTGAAACCCCACTATCTCTATTTCTGATTTGAACATTTTGAACTCCAACCACCACCCATGGCCTCCAGCCACCACCACCAGCTCCACTAGCCTCCCTTAGCTCCTCCTTACACAGCCCAAGCTTCCTCTAGCTCTCCTCTTCATTTTCCGCTTTGAAACCCACGGCCAACACTTGGAAAACACTATCCGCCACTGCTCCACCACTTTTTGCGTGACCTTTGATCTTCCAGAGTTTTCTTTTGTCATTGTAAGTAATTTTTCAAAGAAATTTTGAAATTTAAATATATTTTTATACTAATAATTTTTCTACAGTCTGTTGGTTGTACCAAACCTTGAGTCTGAGGAGTATGGGGCTCAAGTTGGATTGGAGGATGAGACTGTTTGTGAAAATTGGTATATGTTCAGTGTTTTTTTAATGTGTTTGGTATCATGATACTCATTGCATAATTTCATGCATTTTCATGTGTATTGAATGAAAATTGGGTTTTCATGTGAAAAATAAATTTTTGGGGTGCGTGTATGTCACAATCCCAAGCCGAGATGAGGCATTATTTTGGTCGAGCTCCTCTAGTTATTCAGGAGGGTAATATATTAAGTGACATCTTCTGAGTTGTCACTAGACGACAACGGGATCAGACGAGATAGTTATGCTCTCGTGCCAACTCCGTGGACCATTTTTTGGAAAAATTGTAGTTTTATACTAGGGCCATTTTCTAGAAAAATGACCGTTGTTTATTTAATGGACTTGTTGTGAGCCAAATGGAATTTTGGCATGCGTTGGAAAATAATCATCTTGAAAAGATGATGGTTTCAAGCTCATGCATATTTCGGCATGTGCATGCACTCCTGTTAGTTGTTTGAATATATTTTTATCTCGTGGGTTGTTTGGTTGGTTACTTACTAAGATTCTTATCTCACGTGGTATTCAACACCCTGCGGTTCTATTTTATGAAACCGTAGATTTTGATGCAGATAATGATGAAACAGAGCCTACGGCTTTGGCTCCACTGTAGAAGTGACTTGGGGTCACTTTCTCGTGTGTTGAGATTGGTTTCCAGCTTTTGGATCTTGTAATTTGGTTTTATTATATTTTCACTGGATAATTGTAATGTTTTTTGAAACGCTTGTATTTAAGTTATTTGTATTAAGCAAATTTCGGTACTTAGTTGACTAAATTTAACTTATCCGCTGTGACTTTTGTTTTACATGTGTTGTATGTACACACACTTAGCATTTGTTGTTAGGGTGCATGACCCGTGTTGTTAGCATTTCAAAGTCACGATTCCCGTGTTTCCATACATGGGACTCAAGGACGTCACAAGTAGTATCAGAGCAGTTAGGCTCTGAGTTAAGCCACATGTCCCATAGGAGCAGTATTAGAAAATTTTAAAGGTTTAATTTGAAATTATTTTTATTTAATTCAAACTTATTTTATTTGAATTGAAACTATATTATTTTATTTATGGATTTGATTTGATTTGATTTTATTTTGTTTTATTTTATTTTATTTTTTATTTTGTCTAGAGTTGAAAAATGGGTTAAGAGTTACGCTATAGCAAGAAGATGGTATGACTGAAAATGTCATTGTTAGGTATGAATATTTAGTGTAGTAGGCTTGAACTTTTATCGATGTGGTTTACTTTTATGATATCGAGACTTGAAGAGAACAACATAGTCTAGGTGATCTCTATGGAGTATCAACTAAAGTCACAATTGAGAAGGGAAATAGCTTTAAATTATCTAGGATACTTGAGGTCTTAGATTCCATAGAGTTTATAGAATGAGAGGGTATAAGTTCAACGAACTTCATGGATAGATTTATGAGAATTTCATCTAAGATTTGAGGCCCTATAGATTTTTTGAAACAAGTTCCTGGGATTTAAAGTGGTAGGTTCAACAAGCATTTGAGTGATTACTTAAATTAGAAGTTTTAGATTTTGCCGACTCTGCTAAGCCATTTGATAACATTTGGGTCTTTGGAATTTACAAAACTTATAAGGCGATTGTTTTTATATCTAGGTTCATCGATCTTGAGGATTTCGGAAAATTATTCTTATATAGTTTAAGTTTTAGAATTTTAGATTTTAAGGATTAATTTGTAATAAGATTTGAGTTTTTAGTTCTGTAGACTTGGTGTACTAGATTGATTTATTTTGGAGATTGATTAGTCTATAACCATTAAAATGAGATTGACCAGAATTGAGTTATTGATATAGGCATTTCAAAAAAGCGCATTTCTTTGTGGATTGAAGGTATTGTTTTAGTTTGTGTATTTCTCTAAGAATTGAAGATATTGATCTAATTTAAAAAATAATTCTTTTTAGCTTGAGGTTATAGTGGCAGGTTTAGGATTTGATCTACATCAGTTTTAAGGATAATAGATGGTGCAAATTTAAGAAATGATTCTTGTTGATTTTGAGGATATAGGTCCAGACGATGAAAATGGTAGTGATGGATCACTTGCACGTTTAGAGGATTATTGGTTTTGGCTCAGGGTGCATGAGGTTGATGCGTAATAGTGGTGAGTGTGTATGCATTTAGAAGAGTACAGGTCCTAGTTTCATCTTTGGCTTGGAGGAAGTGGCTTTGGTAGGTGTTAAAGTGGAGTCAATACAATAGTATTAAATTCAAGAAGTCTTAGCCTTAGATTTTGGTAAGTTGATTGAAGTGTTCACTCGAAGCATGATACTCAATGAAGTGATGGTTGGTGGTAATTATTGTGATTATCCTCAAGAATTAGTTATGACTTGAGGTAACATAGGAATTTAAAATTTTGAGGCTATACTTTCCCTTGGAGATCGAGTGTCCGGTTGGGAGAATTATGGACATTGTTATTTAACTTGAAGAGAGATTGTTGGGTCACCTTGTATGGTGTATGATAAAGTCTTGGAAGTTGAAACTTAGGCATCAACGGTGGATAACATAATTAGATTTATAAGGTAATAAGCATTAGGATCCAAGAGTGTTGTGCATTAGTTTTTGGTGGATCGGAGATTTGAACAACTTGGCTTGCTTTGAGGTTTAATTGTAATGTGCTATTGAAGGAACTAGTCGTGCTAATACTAGAGTTTATAAGAGTAGAAGCAAGTAAGCAAGTTACCAAGAAAGTTACAATAATATTTTGGTGAATTTAATGATGGTTCGTAATGAGTTTAGTCCTTGCCAGATTAGATAATATTTGAAATTTAGGTGTTGAACCTTTAAGTATAGGTTGTCGGGTAAAAGTTTATAGGCGCTCTTATTGGTTGGTTGGGATGGATTCAAGCCTTTTAGGGTTTGTTCTTTATCTTAGATAGGGCCTATGCATTTTTTGAGATGACGTTACTTGTTTTCAATTTGAGACGTTGAGATTGTTTGATACTGATTTTCTGTCAATGATCATGGATGTATTTTGTGGAACAATGATTTTGATTAAGGCAGCGAGAACTAATTAAGGAATGGGTATGATAATTTATAGTTTTGAGGGGTAGAGCATTTTCTACCAAAATGTGGTAAGTGTTTTCTTGTTAGTAGGTGTTGTGCTAGGTTACACTTGATGGTGTTAATTTATGTGGACTTAATTTTATGCATTTTGGCGAGTTATCAGAGTGTGCACAAAAACTTGATATTTTGTGATATAGTTGGGGGTTCCTGTGGAAATGGAGCTTTCAGATTTACATAGCCGCACTCGGAGTACTAGATGTGATGTGCCACTGGGGGACTAGTGCGACTATGATAGAGCCGCCTATAGGAGTAGACATGAGAGAGCAGTACCCATAGTTGTTTGGGCGTCTTTGATGGTATGTTTCTCTCAAAGGTGTCTTGTTCTAAGTTGTAACTTGTATTTTGTCTTGGTATTAATGTCTGACCTTACCAATTTTGAGTACGAAATTTTATTTAAGGAATGGAGAATGTGATACCCCGTATTTACGTGTATTTTAATTAAATAATTATTTATTTAATTAAGATTATGGGCTTTCTTGTTTTAAATTTTAGATGATTTACATAATATTATTTTAAGACTTTTAACTGTGAAATTTAATTTAATATGTTTTGTTGTTATTAAATATTATTCATTATTTAAATTGCCTTTTATCCTAAATTATTTTATTATTTTATTATTGGATTTTATTATTTTTTTATTTAGTCATTGCGTTTAAATTATTTTATTTAATTCTTCATTTTGAAATTATTTTTGTTGGATCAGTTTTGAGATCCAAATTAAAAAGACTGGACCTTATTTCTTTTACTTCCATTTTCTTTTTCCTCTTTTCCTTTTTCTCTTTTCTCTTTCCTCTTTCTTTTTTCTTTTTCTTTCTTCTTTTCCGCTACACCTCCTTCCTGAGCACGACAGCCCCCTCTCTCCCTTGTTCATTTTTTTTGTCTACCCAGCATGTCGCCATGCACCATCTGTGGCCTCTGACGCTCCTTCCATTCTCTTTCCCACCAGTCGGTGACCTCGCCCATCCATTCTCAACCCCCCAACGCTGCCGTTAGCCTCTGCATATGGCTTCAATTCACACGGTTTTTGCTTTCCAGTGTCCTGGCACCACCTTTGGCTGCCATTTGTTTACCACCTCATAGGCAACTTCCTAGCTACCTATCTCACCCTTCCTCAGTCCCGATTCGCCACCCTTGAAGCCCCACCATCTCCATTTTCGATTTGAGCATTTTGGCCTCCAACCGTCGCCCACGCCACCCATGGCCTCCAGCCACCATCACCAGCTCCACTAGCCTTATTTAGCTGCTCCTTGCCTAGCCAATGCTTCCCCTAGCTCTCCTCTCCATTTTCCACTTTGAGACCCACGACCATTGCTTTGAAAACAATGTCTACCACTGCTCCACCACTTTTAGCATAATCTTTGATCTTGCAGAGTTGCCTTTCGTCATTGTAATTAATTTTTCAAAGAACTTTTGAGATTTAAATATATTTTTATTCTAACACTTTTTGTGCAGTTTGTTGGTTATACCGAACCTTGAGTTCGAGGAGTATGGACGTCAAGTTGGATTGAAGGATGGGACTGTTTGTGGAAATTAGTATATGTTCGGTATTTTTGTGAGGTGTTTGGTATCATGATACTCATTGCATAATTTCATGCATTTTCATGTGTATTGAATGAAAACTAAGTTTTCATGTGAGAAATGAATTTTTAGGTGTGCCTGTGCCACGACCCCAACCCAAGATGGGGCATTATCTCAGTGAAGCTCATCTAGTTACTCAAGAGTGTAATATACTAAGTGACGTCCCCTGAGTTGTCGCTAGGCCACCACAAGATCAGATGGGATGATAATGCTCTCGTACCGACTCCATGGCCCTTCTACTGGCGAGGGTTAGAGGATTCTTGGTCACGAACGTGCTATCGCTAATTAAGAAGTCACACACATGGTTCTTACCTGTGGTGTGACGAAGGGAGTCAGGGTGTGCGGATGGTCCCTATGGAAGATCATGGTGAGAACGTGATAATTTGGATAATTGGCCATTTTCTGAGAAAATGGCGATTGTTTATTTAATGGACTTGTTTTGGGCCAAATGGAATTTTGGTGTACGTTGGAAAATAATCATTTTGGAAAAATGATGGTTTCTAACTCATGCATATTTCGGTATGTGTATGTACTGTATTTTTATCTTGTGGCTTTTTTGGTTGGTTACTTACTGAGATTCATATCTCACGTGGTATTCGACACCCTGAGCATCCATTTTATAGAATCTTAGATTTTGATGCAAATAATGATGAAGCAAAGCCTGAGGCTTCGACTCCATTAGAAGAGTGACCTGGGGTCGCTTTCTCATGTGTTGGGATTGGTTTCCTGCTTTTAGATCTTGTAATTTGGTTTTATTATATTTTCACTAGATAACTGTAATACTTTTTAAAACACTTGTATTTTAAGTGATTCTATATTAAGCAAATTATGGTACTTAGTTGACTAAATTTAACTTATCCACTTCGACTTTTGTTTTACATGTGTTGCATATGCACACACATAACACTTGTTATTGGGGTGCGTGACCCATGTTGTTAGTATTCCGACATTATTGTTCTTGCATTTCCATATGTGGGAGTTGAAGGCGTCACACTATTAGTACAGAATTCAATGGTTGGATATTTCCTTGTGAGTCTTGATCTTCACTAATGTCCTTTAATGCAAGAATGCTGCTTTGATGTGGGGATGTTGTGATCTTGTTGCCATAGTTGGAGCTGAAGTGTTGATCTGCAATAAGCGTTGTCACCTCGACTTCTTTTTAATTGATTAACTTCTCTATCATCTTTATATTTTCCTTTTTAATTTATTTACAAGTTTTTTTTTTTTCACTTAGGAAGATATGTTAAAGGTAAGATCTGTAGCCACACACAAACAATTATCATGCACATGATAATCTAGCCTCGAGCGCTCCTAGTTGTCATACTGCATTAGCTCCAATTAGTTCAAAAGCCAAATGAGTCTTCTTAGATGCGTGTGGATGCATGCCACATAATGCCACATTGCACAATGTTGTCCTTGTCCTTAGGTTGTCTATTCTTTATTGCAGTTTCAGTACCTGCTTTCCTATCCAAGGTTGTGAAGAAGAAGCTCTCCCTTGATAGGTTCAATTGTTTCAACTCATTTAGAAACAATGCATGCAACAATCTCTATTATGGTCTTGATGATCAATTGTAATAATTGCAGTAAAGGCCCTTGCAATTGTTTTTGCAGAACTGTCAACTCAAACCACCTTTAGGTAACCTTACTCTTCCCCATGAACAGTCTATTGGGCCATGAGAACAAGAGACTATGAATGACCACTCCACTAGTCCCATTTCCCCCCACTATATTTCTCTTTTCTCTACTCTCCATGTCTTGGGTATGAATGTTTTAGGGGTGATTAGAGGGATGCTGGCTGGCAATGAGATACCATAGTCTCCAAAAGTTTGCCAACAGAAGTGAAACTCATACATGCTTGCAATGATTTTAGTTATATAATTATTACCTTTATATTTATATGTACATGATATGGTAGACTACTCTCATACAACTAAAGTTTGCATGCTTGACTCCCTTATCCTCTTCTAGCTAAAATATGGTTTTTACATGTATTTTTGGCACAAGAATACTGATAAGCATGACTGTTGGTCGTAAAACTGATTTTTCGACCGACCACTGACATGACCATAATAAAAGGAATTTGATTTGATGAAAGTGGGGATTTTTTGGAAAAACTTTTGGGTGACTACAAATTGAAAAGTGAGAGATCTTCTTTAACCTCACAATGAGAGACACTATTTTTATCTTCTCTAGGTCTAAGGGGTTCTGACCCCCATCGTATAGTGAGACACACAGAAATTATGAGAGACTGTAAAATACTTCTATCATCATAGATTTGCCCTCCAAACACCCGTGGATGTAGGCCCTATGCCAAATTATATAAATTTGTACGTCTCCTTCTCTATTCACATTTTCTATATTCTCTCTCTCTATTTATTGTCATTGCTATGTATGTATGTACGTACGAGTACCGAATCGACATCCCAAACTGCCATCGTAGGCTTCAGACCACCTCATCAAGGCCTATGCCACCTCTATTGGTTAGGAATGACTATTTCTCGTATTTCAACCTGTGGGGAGATTTTATGCATTAACAATGACAATCACAATTGGGACTTAAACTTTCGAGACTTGAATGGCTAAGAAGAGTACCACCTCTGCAGTTTGTGGAATTGAATTCGTGTGCAAGAGATAAAGCCAGTTTATATCTAGCATTAATTATAATGACTTCCATATTAAAGGAAGTCAAGTCTGATTCGTGAAGAGTGTAATAGCACAAGAATGGCTTCTATCTTCCATTGGTATACCAACATGCATGCATTAATTTCTAATTACAGATACGTTTGCATGTGTTCCTAAAACATTCCAAATTTTGATTATCTTAAGATTTATTTGGGAAATAAGATGATCTCATCCAATTTTATCTCATCTTAAATTTTTTTTTTTTTAAATATCACTTAAATACAAATATTTTTTAACTTTAAATTTTTAACTTTTTTATCTAATCATTACTTAATTATTATAACTTTTTCCAACTTCAAAAAAAAAATAATTTGACTTTTTCAAATTTCAAAATAAAAATTATATTATAAGTTTCTAACAATATGTTTTATTTTTATAATATATTTTTATTCAAATTTTTCTGTTTCTTTTTTTAAAACTCAATAAAATATCTTAATTCAAATTATTTCATTAATATTCATAAACTATTTCATTACAATTAACAGACTTCTTATCTTTCCTCATTTTTCAAACTATTTGCATGTCCTGTTTGAATACACGAAATGTTTCATTTCATTTAATCACATCTTATCATTATAAATTTTTAAACTTTTATATAAAATATAATAAATAATTTAATATTTTAAAATTTCAAAAAAATAATAATATTTTAAATTTTTATCTCGACTCATTAATGTCCAAACTGTTTTTAAGCCATTTTAGAGACAAAAAAAAAGGATGAGCTTCCATAATATTTCGTCTGATTCCGTACAAGTACTTTATTTTTCTCTTGGTCAAATTTTTTTTCTTTTTCATCCCTTATGGGATAATGGTACTTGATCATGTCAGGCTGAACTCTTCAGTGCGTGAGCGGTTTAAAAAATCAACATATGAAACAAAGATTAATGATCGGTGCCTTTTTAAAAAAAGGCTCTAAAGTGATATAATGCTGCATTAGTCATGCATGCATGGGATCCTAATTTATATAAACGCGACTAAAAGGACATTAATCCCATATCTAGGTAATGTCACAGAACAAAAATCCAATTCCGACCGATCACCAATCTCTTTTATGTAAGTGTCTACATACATTATTTGATTGATTGTCAGTATTCACTAAATTAACTATATATACCTCTAACTATCATAAATGCCGACCGATTATTTACTGATAATTACTGTACATTATACTTGTATTTAATATTCACTACTGGTAATTATTGAAAAACTTTTGATTATTTTACCGGCAAATAGGCAAGGTCCCAAGGTAAAGTTTAAATTTGTTTCAAAATTCTATTATGATACTAATAAAAGTTTGAAATCATTGATCTTTGCTAAACTAAAACATTTGAATTTCCTATAACAGGAAATCAAATATAAAAAAATTGATGAACAAGTGTTTGGTATATTGTTACAGTAAAAAATCAGTGATTTTAATAAAATAAAAAACTTGTTGATGATGTTTGTTTTGATCTTCTAAATGCTTTCTAGCATAGGAAAAAATATTGTTACTTTACCTTATATTAAAGATTTTTCTGATAAAAATATTTCCACTAAACCTTGACCTATTCAAATAAATAATAGGACTTTAGAATTTTGCAAAACTGAAATGCAGGATTTTCTTGTAAAGAATATTTTTTTTAATAAGAAAAAAAACTGATTGATGATGTATGTTCTGATCTTCCAAATGCATTATAGCATAGGAAGAAACATGTTGTTACTTTATCTTATGTTAAAAATTTTTCTAAAAAAAATATTCTTACTAAAGCTCGACATATTCAAATCAATAATGGGACTTTAGAATTTTGCAAATATGAAACACAAGATTTGTTTGCTAAGAATATTATTAGATATAGTAAGTCTCCTTAGTCTTGTACTGTATTTTATGTGTAGTAAAATGCAAAAATTTGAGAGAAAGATACCTCACCTAGTTATTAATTAATCACAAGCCATTGAACAAAATCTTAAAGTAGATTAGGTACCCTATCCCCAATAAGAATGATTTGATTCATAGGCTTAGTAACACAATAGTCTTCTCCAAGTGTGACCTAAAATAAGGATTTTAGCAAATTCATATTAGTGAGTTAGATGAATTTAAGATTGCCTTTACTACCCCCTTTGAAAATTATAAGTGGAATATAATGCCTTTTGGATTAAAAAATGCCCCTAATAAATTCCAAAACATTATGAATGATATTTTAAATTCATTCACCCATTTCATTATTTTTTACATTAATGATGTCCTTATTTCCTGAAAGTCCATTAATGAATACTGAAAATATTTACATTTGTTTCTAGATATTATTAGATGAAATAGTCTTATTGTTTCTGCAAAGAAAATCAAATTGTTCCAAATCAAGATTAGATTTCTAGGTTATGACATTTCTAAAAGTAAAATTTGACCTATTAGCATGCTATTGAGTTTGCTGACAAATTTCTCAATGTTATTCTTGATAAAACCCACTTGCAGAGATTCCTTGGTTCTTTCAACTATTTTGCAAAATTCTACAAGAATATGAGGAAACAATGTCATCTATTCTTTGCGTGATACCCCGTTTTTACGTGTATTTTTACTGAATGAGTATTTTAATTTAATTAAAATATTGGTTCTTTTATTTTAAATTATCGTATTTTAATTAGATTTATTTAGATGTGAAAATTATTTTGTAGAGCTTTCTTAGTATTAATTATTGTTTTGTGTTTAAATTGTTGTTTAATTTATTTTAATTCGTTTTATAACTTTTAAAGTTATTTTCGTCGGATCAATGTCTAGATTTCAGAGGTGAGGATTGGACCTCATTTCTTTTTCCCATCTTTTCTTTTCATCTTTTTCCTTTTTCTCCTTTCCCTTTCTTTTCTCTTTTTCTTTCTTTTTCTTCTTCTTCTCTTTTCCTCCGGTTTTCCTCCTGCGCACACGAAGTCTCTCTCTCCTCCATTTTCCCCATTTGCCTTCAGCTGCCCAGAACCGCCACCTGCAGTTGACTAGTACTACACCACCCACCCAATTTTCTTCTCCTCCGGCCGGTGATCATCCCACCAAATTTCACCTCCATCCGAGCCACCATTAACCACCACGAGCTCCTCCAAGCCGTGGTGTCTTTTCCCTCCAACGCCGCCATCGTTCTACCTCCAGCCACCACCTCTTTACAGGTTCATCACCAACCTCTTGTCTTCCTAAACCACTCATTTCCAGCTCTGATCCGTCGCTGAAGCAGCCCACACTACCACCCTTTTTCATTTTGGATTTTTTGGCCTTCCACCGCCATTTTCGCTGCCACCCACAGCCAACCCTCGCTTCCACTAGCTTCATAAACACCTCTAAGTCATTTCCTACCAATCTCAAATCTTGGTTCGTCCCCATTCAAAAGTGGGTATTTTACAACCCACCGCCACAGTGTTTTTACACTGTTACGTTATTTTTTCTTCACTCTTTTCAACTCGTTGATCATTCAAAAATTATTATACAGCACTGTAAATATTTTCGAAACTTCATTTTAGATTTAAATATATTATTGCTTTTACAATAAATTTGTAACTAGTTGGTTATTTCAGACTGAGTCTAAGGAGTCGGGGGTCAGATGGATTTGAGGAAGAAGTTATTTGTTTGTTGTTGATGTTGAGATTTATTGGATAAATTGTGTCTTGAGGTGTGCATTGCATGGAGCATGCATGTTCATGTTTAAAAAGGAAAAATTGTATTTTTTTCGCATAATGACATACATGTACATGTGTTGAATAATGAAAACTGGGTTTTCATGCGTAAATGGATTTTTAGGTGCATGTGTATCACGACCCCAAGTCGAGATGAGGTATTATCTTGATGGAGTTCCTCTGGTCACTCGGTAGCATAATATATTGAGTGACGTCCCTTGAGTTGTCATTGGGCGACAACGGAAGCATACGGGATGATAACGCTCTCGTACCGACTCCGTGGCCCCTCTACTAGCGAGGGCTAGAGGATGCTTGGTTATGTAAGCGCTGGGCGCAGAACTGGACATTGCTCGTTACGAAGTCACATGCATGGTCGTTACCCGTGGTGTGACGAAGGGAACCAGGGTGTGTGGATGACCCCTAGGGGAGGTCATGGTGCATTCGGTTAATAAAAATGGAAATAGATTTGAGACTTAGATTTTGGGCCATTTTCTAAAAAAATGGCGAGGTTTGGTTAAAGGAAATATTTTAAGCCAAATGAGACTTTTGGCATGTGTGGAAAAATGTAGATTTTTGATACATGTACATTCGGCATCTTTCATGCATATTGTGAGTATAATATATTTTTATCTTGTGGCGTTTGGATTATTACTTACCTGCGGCACCATTTTTGTTAACGTAGATTTTGATGCAGAGGTTGAGGAGGAGGAGGAGGCTGAGCCCGAGGAGGCGGCTCCGCCAGAGTTTTGACTTGGAGTCTTTTATGTTAAAAATTATCTCTACTAGTTTTTATGTCTTGTAATTTGGTTTTAAAACAATATTTGAGACTTGTAATATTTTATTATGTGTGTTTTAAGCGAGTTTGTATTTAAACAAAAATTCTAATACTTAGTTATAAGACTTTTATTAACTGCGGCATACACTTATTGCATGTACACACACTCGATAATTGGCAATGGGATGCGTAACCCGTGTTGTCATCATCCCGACGTCTCAATTTCCACGTGTCCGTATACGGGTGTTGGGGGCATCACACTTTGAGCGACTACATGCTAACCCTCCTCCTAGGACTGAAATTCATACCCATCTTATTAAACAGGTCAAGGCACATATTAAAACTCTTTCGAATCTCGGTATTCCTACTTTTACTTCTTTCAGAATATGTCTCGAACATGGTTATGATTTATATAAATATATATATATATATATATATGTTCATCTCATTTATTGCTGATAAATCCTCACATCTCATTCTTTACTTCATACTTTATTAATCTTATTCAATTCGTGTTTCTGTTGGTGCTACCCCAGTTGTAAAGAATCCCAAGAACAATGTCTATAAGGCTCGTTTTGCTCGAGAGAGCATTTAGGGCATAAGTGGGTAAATGGTCGACCCTAGGATATGTGTTACAAAATGTAACAGTCACATGAGTGAAGATAGGATTAGTGAGTAAGTTTAGTTTTGATTGATTTCATAATAAATAAGTTGTTTAGATCTAATTCATCTATTAGGTCTAGATCTAGTATACCTCAACTACCTTTACTATCCCATTTGGATATTATGAGTGGAATGTAATGTCTTTTGGACTCAAAAATGCCCATAGTGAATTCCATTACATTCTGAATGATATTTTCAATTCATTAACCCATTTCACTATTAAAATATGTAGTAATAATAATGAAACCAAGACCAGATAAATGGAATCAAATGAAAATAATGATAAATGGAAGATGAATGTAAGTAGAAATTATTGTCATTTATTCAAAATAACTTACAAAATATTATCAGGAATGTTGGACAAGAAACTGGTGGTATCAGATAGAGATGGGAGAAAAAGATCAAGTGTTTTTCTTCTAAAGTCAGGTTCTCCTTTTATATATTAAGGATGCGCTTTTATAATTATTTCAACAATAGTTAATGGTAGTGAAGTAGGGGAACCAGCAGCAGGAACCAGTTATCATAGTGCCTACATCTTGAATAATGTTGCCATAGCTTTTCTTCAAACTACTCCAAATCTCAAGAGCATTGAAGAATTCCCTACTTTTAAACAATTAATCTTGCCTGAATACCCAATTACTCAGGCCACTGCATCTACTAAACAGATTGCTAAATTTGCTACTTCCTCTACTAGATCCGATCAATCAAATAAATCTTCTAAGTCTAAGAAGAAGTCTGTTCTTCAAAGACTCAAGAAAAAAGGCTTGATTTATTTATTGAGGAAGTCCCTCTAAAATGACAATGATAATTCTGATGATTAGTCTAAAGATCCTCTAAAGCCTCTGGTGATAATACTAATCCTTGTGATAACATATTTGTACATGAACTGGAAACTACCCCAAGGCTATCTAGTAATTGATCCTCTATTCAGAAATGATGAAATTATTGACGTTGGTACAAGCCAATAAAAAATATTGAAGACCCTCGATAATGACCCCTTGATTCCCGCTAGCCAGTAGTTCCTGCAAAAACAGAAATTCAATTCCTTTGAATGAAATCTTGTTTTTTTAATAACTTTCCTATGGTTAAATGAATAGTAAAACAAAGTCAAATTTAACGTTCACTATTGTTCATTGTACTTGTATTTACTAATCACTACTGTTAACTAATGTTCACTACTATTGAAATAATTGTAAAGGCACCAACTTGATCTATAAAAAGAGAACCTGGCTTCAGAATAAAAACACTTCTTTTTCTCTCATATTCTCTCTTTGATACCACATATTTCTTGTCCAACCTTCCTGATAATATTTTCTAAGTTATTTAAAATAAACGATTATAATTTCTACCCCATGCGCATGACCATTGCTTATATTTTATATACATGATATGGCTCCAAATTTGGGTGGTGAATCGCATTCTCACTCAACGACCCCTGCCTCTTTGAATGGTAAAGCTAGCTAGCTAGCTGCGTGGGACATACTCATGTAAATATATAATATATATATTGGATTCGGCTAAAATCCTGGGGGATCAGATCTCGGGGTCAGACTACTCGGACCATTGTTGGGGCTCTACATCCAACTCATCTGGTACTTCAATTTATTTCTGTATGTGTAACCACCGATCAAACAAGAGACATGGGTAGAACTATATACGTGTATATATATGTGTATGTATGTATGTATGTATATATATATTGAGTTATTTTATGTACCTAACCAAACATCTGCGAATTAAAAAAACAAAGAAAAGGTTAAATAGTATGTAGTACTGTAACCACCCATTAGAAACGCCACCAAATCTTGAAGAAGTACGTACCCAACCCAAGAGCAAACATGCACAATGATTTGATGATCATTTTGCATGTGAATTATGCAAAGTCATATATAACAATGCTTCCAAAATAGGCTATCATACTTTATGTAAAAAGACATGCAAAATACATTTATTTTGTATTAAGCACTGTTCATTTATGTATAAATTTTTTATTATTTCTTTCACTTTTTCTCTGACTTCCTGCCTTTCATTGTTTCTCATGGTCACATTATTTTGAAAAACAAAAAATAAAAAATAAAGATATTTAAATGATATAAGCAAAAGGATCGATAAATTGAATTACATATTAAAAATTATTAATTAAAATTTTGAATAATTATTTTTGATGAAGATTTATGGAAAATTAGTTTTTTAATCGTAGACTCCTTAAAAATAAATAAATAAAATAAAATTTACGCTGTATCTGACGTTATTCGCAAATCCAATGCTCCAATTACTTGTTCAAGATGAAGATCATTATGCGGCATTTTTATTTGCCTTGCTTCTTCATGCTGGACCTTATCTTATCCAACAGCCACGTGTCTCGTAGTGTGCGTGGGAATCCCAGCTACCATCTACCTCTGGCTAGCTCTTGCTCTGCGTATGCGGCCTCCCAGTGGCCAATGGGAATCCCAGCTACCGTTCTCCAACTACCCGCTTATCGACGTTCCTCGGCCGCTGCGACACTTATAAAAGCTGTTCCAATTCGTTTTCAATCAATGTGCTTCATACTGTAATCCCACTAAGATCTCTAAGACTAGTACGGTCACCTACCCACCCAGCTCCTTCCTTCCATGGCAAAAATGGCAGAGAATGACATGAACACCGTATCCAGAAGAGTGGCTTCTGTGGCCCAACACTTCATTCCTGTTCATTCGCCTTCCAATGAATCCGGCTCCCTTGGGTTATCAAACACCTCCAATTTAAACGACAGCTACCATCGGGTACACGGCGAAGTCCCGACTCACCCGGCTGTCTGGAGAATTGCCCGCGATGACTCCGGCAAGGAATACCAGTTCACCGACATCATCTACGAGAAGGCCGTCGGTGAGGGGATTGCAAAGGTCAGTTTAGCTTAATTACTATGTTATGCAGCCAGGAGTAGGGGTACTGAGCGAGCTTATACCCTGTTCTGGCTGAAAGTTCATTAATTAGGTGCATTTTAATCATTATTCTCTGCTATTCTTTCGTTGTAGATTACGATCAATAGGCCAGAGAGACGAAATGCGTTCAGGCCGCTGACAATAAAGGAGCTGATTGTAGCGTTTAATGATGCTAGGGATGATAATGCTATCGGAGCTATCATTTTTACCGGCAAGGTATATTTGACTTCCCGTACTCAATACTCTCTCTGCATACAATGCCACCGTACGTGTTAATATTTATATGTCTCTACACTTTTTTTTTTTTTTTAAATATATGCTGCTTGTGCTCGTGACAATACACTAATTCCATTATATTATATTCATCTTCTATTATTAATACTATGGTATCCATGCATATTGAAGAGTATTTATTAATAGTTATTGTCATTTTGTTCAGAGTAACATTTTAAATAACTATATATATTTCTTATCAGAGTTGAGCGTGCCAATAATGTTTAATATCTTTGATCATGAGAGTTTAACCGACAAGAAATTATGTGTGTCTGCGCAATAGTATCTTCATCATATGTATATTTTAATAATATTTTAATTTGATAATATGTTTTATTCAACATTTTCTTCTCTCATTTTTTTTAAAACTTAAAAAATATTTAACTCAAACTATCTCACTAATATTTACAAACTATCTTTCTACTATTCACAAAATTATCTCATCTCATTCTCTAACCATGCATAATGAATTCATTGATTTACTGTTGCTGGCCATTTAACGTTGTGCAGGGAACCCAGGCATTCTGTAGTGGGGGTGACCAGGCTGTGAGAAAGGCAGACGGTTATGCTGATTATGACAAATTTGGTCGTCTTAATGTCTTAGATTTGCAGGTACCTACCTGGGTTTATCTTCATATACGGCATTAGTACATTATAACTCATGTAGTCTTCTAATTATTTGGTTGTGTTTCTCATTCTTTTATTTCGTTTCATCAACACCAGGTGCAGATCCGTCGTCTTCCTAAGCCAGTGATTGCAATGGTATGTAATCTTCTTAAAAGCTAATGCTGTAGTAAACTGTTGAATGCCTGTTTGCTGCTGCATGGCAAATATGCATAAAAAAATACGGCAAAAAGTCTTTCTTTTCACCATTTTTGCGCTCATCAGATGTCACTCTTAACTAAGTAATTACAAGTTATTAGATTCAATGAAGGTGGAAATCTCCAACAATCATTCCAAAACAAGTAAATACAACGCAGGATAAATTATTAAAAAATAAAGAAAAAAAAAACAGAGATCTAAAATAAAAAATTTGACTCCCATCCATTTTCTACTGAGGGAAATCGTTTGAATCAATTTTTGCATATTGTAATAAGACTGTAAAACTATGTTCATCACATTGCTATTTACAATTTAATATGTTGCTCACACTTCGATGAAATCGTTTGTTTTTCCAAAAAATAGGTGGCAGGTTACGCTATTGGAGGAGGACACATATTACACATGGTCTGCGATCTAACCATTGCAGCAGATAATGCTGTGTTTGGTCAAACTGGTCCCAAGGTACATATATATAAAATAGGTTTATACTTTTGTTCTCCATTGTTCATATGAATTAAAGATTGTTGGTGATTATCTTATGTTGACCCCACCAACCTGGATGTTCTGTCTTATGATTTTATTCTCTGTTTCCGTCTTGTTCTGTTCATGATTGTGTTTTCCTTCTATTATAATCCTAATTATTTTGCAAATGAATGGCAGGTTGGAAGCTTTGACGCCGGTTATGGAAGTTCCGTCATGGCCCGTCTGGTAAGATATTAATAATGAGGATACCTTTTGTTAGGAAATTTTCTTAAGAGAAGTTTGTTTTTTTGCTATATGTATATTTCATGTATTTATAATTTGGAAATTGTATATTTTCAAACAGATTGGCCCTAAGAGAGCACGTGAAATGTGGTTTTTGGCAAGGTTCTACACAGCTCCTGAAGCAGAGAAGATGGGACTCGTTAACACTATTGTGCCGGTGAGTTCATTTCCAATCAAACAGAACCTCGAGTACTCGGAATGATCTAGCCGAGATCATTTTCTTTTTAAATCTTCAAAATTTCTGCAGTATTATGTGTTTGAAAATTATAACATTTCTCAAATAGTTAATGTTCATACTTTCTTTTATCCAGCTAGAGAAATTAGAGCAAGAAACAGTTAAATGGTGTCGCGAGATCGTAAGAAACAGCCCAACTGCAATTCGGGTGCTGAAGTCAGCTCTTAACGCAATTGATGATGGTCATGCTGGGCTTCAGGTACCTACTTCAGTACCCATTTATCAAGTTACATTGAAAAATATATATGCACATGCCTTGGCAATACAGTGTTCTCCGATCTGATTCAGAATGCTCGAGTCCTGAATCTTGTCATGCCAGTTTTCTTTTTGTGGTTCTTGTTTTCCGTTGAACAATATCCAAGCTTTTTATCTAATTATTTATCTTTTTCCTTCTCTGGTTCAGCAACTTGCCGGGGATGCCACACTCTTGTTTTATGGCTCTGAGGAAGGTATTGCAGGAAAGACAGCATACCTGGAACATAGACGCCCTGATTTCTCGAAATTTCCGTGGAGACCTTGAGCTTCTACAGTTTTTTTTTTTATGGTAGTTTAATTACCAGCTAGCTGTTGTTGTGAACATGATTATTATGGTTAGAGGCTCTTTCGGGTTGTGAGGGAGGAGATTTGAATAATGCATGCAGTAGTGGAGTTGTAATATTTTGTGTTCTGTGATGAGTTTGCATGTTGTCAATAAGGAGATGAAGCTCCATTAAAATTAATTAATGATTAAGACTATGGCAAGTAATAAAATTGCTATTCTGATTATTGCTTAATTCTGTACTGCATTATTTTTATTTCTTTATTTCATCAAGTAATATATATATATATATATATATATATTGCTATAACATTTGTAATATATATGACCATATGCAAGGTAAAAGTACTAAGCCAATAATCATGTCTAAAAGCTGGTAGGCCAACTGGCTCCATTGCAAGGATTCCAATTAGCTTTTTGAAAGTTGCGTACGTAGAAACAAATGCATCATTTCCAGCTGCCCCAAAGTTAGCCAAACCGTCGGTTAAGTAGTTACCTAATTCCCTATATACATGGTTGATTTCAAAAGAGAGAAGTTGTAAGGTTCACAATGTCATTCCATAATTCATAATACTGCTG
Organism: Carya illinoinensis; assembly: GCF_018687715.1. Classification (NCBI taxonomy): domain Eukaryota; kingdom Viridiplantae; phylum Streptophyta; class Magnoliopsida; order Fagales; family Juglandaceae; genus Carya; species Carya illinoinensis. The sequence continues at coordinate 33,279,238 of NC_056756.1, forward strand.
GGGTATTGGTTGGGGAAGTTAAGTCTTAAATCAGTGAGTGAGTTAGCTAGATTCCACCATCAGATTCACTACATTCAGTTGGTTGAAGAAATTCACGGGTTTAACTCATCTCATAAAACCAGTTCTACAAAAAATAGTTGTTCAATACTTATAAACATATTCAAAATCTTGTCCATAGGTAATATGAGATTTATTTCTTAACACCATCCATCACGTCTAGGCTATTATTTCTTCAGATCCTTGTCAGGAGTTAAGTAGTATAAACTCATTTATCTTGTGTCAGACTCTAATATCATGAAGAAATTCATGGGCCTAACTTATCTCATAAAACCAATTCTACAATAAAAGATTACTCATTACTTATGAATATGTCTAAGACCTTGTCCACATGTAATGTAGAATTTATTCCTAAACATTGGTAGCATAGACGCAAACCATATTTAAGTCCAAACAATTCGACAAAAGTCATGAGAAGGCAAACAAGAAAGACCCCGTAGAAGTTTTGAGGACAAACCCACATCAAGTATAATTAGGATTACCTTTAGAAGCTCCATCTATATTACGTTGTAGTCTAACCACAGGAGGGGGTTAACCATCTAACTAAGGTGGGCTTGAAGACCTTAACCTGGAAGAGAGGGAAAAGCTGGAAACAGCATGTCTATGTCAAAGTGGGTCTTGAAGCCATTTTCCCAAATGGGCTTCTCACTACTTTCTCTCATTAAAGTTTTCTTTAATAAAAGGCTGGTAAAGTTTAGCCCAAGCTGTTAAGTTTGTAGGCCCAAGGACTTTAATACCTGCAAAAGAGTTAAAACTTTTAAAGAAAATTCTTTTTAGAAATAAAAAGAGATGTAGAAGCCATAAAAGTAATCGCCACGTGAGAAGTCAACCATTATATCATCAAGGGTGATGCGTACATATTACATAAAGATAAAAAGTGCTGAAGATGAGAGAAATATATGCCTCAAATGTATTGTCATGAGATTGAAAGTAATTATATTAGAATTGACATATTGATCATACCAACTTAAATAATCTGACATGATCACTGGATATGAATGACCAACCATATTAAAAATAAAATAATAAATCAGTCTTGTAGAGAGGCCTTACCCCACATATAATTGCAGTGTGGATTATATTTTTTCTGCCCCAAAATCACTGTATGGCCAAGCGCTACCCTTCCACTAATGGAAAGCTTCAAAAAAATCCTCTCATGTGTGTGCCATTTTCTTTCCCTTTCTAAATTCTCCACTTTTCTATTTCTACTATTGCCCTGCCTGTGGGAAGGCTTAAAAGAAGTTCTCATCTTTCTTTTATATCTCATTCTTCACTCATTGCTTCTATCCTCTTATCTGAAGTCATCACCTATAAGGTATCGTTTCTCCATGGTTTTTCATTCTTCTAGATCCTACACATACGCATGTTATAGTATACATGCATTTATGTAAAAATGTATGTGTTTTAGAGAGTTTTGAGTGTGTTTCTAAATGGTAGTGACTCGCTAACAAGTTTGTATTTGTGTTTCTGTCTTGTATATTAGATTGAGTAGTTAAGCTGGAATCTATAAATTTGAAGCAGATTCAGATTCTATAATTTTAGATGGAGAGGAGAAGATAGTTTTCTAGAGAGTTCATGAGAGCGAGAAATACAACATGAAAGAAAGAGAGATGAAAACATCAAGGTGAAAGGAGGTGGTGTTCGGAAAGAAGTTCACGATTGGAGTCTGTGTGATGGAAAAGTAAGTGAAATGCAACCTAGAAGTTTTTTCATTTAGCTCAGTTTACTCGTCAACAATACAAAACAAAGCATGTAATGAATTGCTAAATGTAGCTTATATTATCTTGTTTAAATCTTAAATGATCAATCTAAGAGAGAGTTAAGAGCATAACGGGAGAAAGGAATTTCATTCCATGTTCGGACATGGAGAAAAGAACCGTGACGTAGCTAGGAGACCCAGTTTGCCACATTAGAGGGGTGTGCAGTGTGTTGTGGGGGACTGACCTCCGTCCAAATTATTTGATAATGAGTCCTTCTATAGAGAAGCCTTACATTAAACACCCTTACGAGTGTGGATTTAATTATTTTTCTCTATAACCTAAAACGCACATTTTGTCTCCTCCTATTTTAACGTTATTTTGAATTTTCTCTCCCTCCCACTAGCAATCTTTCCCATAGCCACCATGTGGCTGCGTTCTCCCATTTCCCAAATTTCCCCCGTGTGTGGACAAGCATTACCCTTCCATCGATTCAAAGTTACAAAAAAATCTCCCCATATGTGTGTGACATTTTCTTTTCCCATTTTTAAATCCTCCACTTTTTCGTTTCCATTATTGCCTCTACTTGTGAAAAGGTTTAAAAGTGGTTCTCATCTTTCTCTTCTATCTCCTAATTCACTCGTTGCTTATATTCTCTTATACAAAGTCAACACCTATATGGTATTGTTTCTCCATGATTTTTCCTTCTTCTAGATCCTACATAGACTCATGTCGTATGTATGTTTGTGTTTACATACACATGTATATGTTTTAAATAGTTTTGAGTGTGTTTCTGAATGGTAGTGAGCTACGGACAAACTTGTATTTGTGATTGTGTCTTGCATATTGAATTTGAGCAATGAAGCTAAAGTTGATCATTTTGAAGCGGATTTGGCTTCTGCAATTTTAGAGGGAGAGGAGAAGATAGTTTTCTAAAGAGCTTATGAGAGCAAGAGAATGAGAGATCAAGAGACGAAGAGATGGAGGAAAAAGAAAGCGGTGTCAGAAAGAAGTTAAAGATGGTTTTCTATGTGATGGAAAAGAAAGTGAAATGCGGCCTAAAGGTTCTTTCATTCAACTCAATTTACTTGTCAACAATACAAAACAAAGCGTCTAATGAATTGTTGAATGGAGGTTATATTGCCTTTTTTAAATCTTAAACAATTAATCTGAAAGAGAGCTAAGAGCATAACATGAGGGAATAATTATTTTATTTTGTGTTTGGCCATGGAGGAAAGAACTGTGACATGGAAGTTAGATTCATTTTGCCACATTAGAAGGGTGTGCGGTTTGTTGTGGGGGATCAACTTTCGTCCTGATTTATTGATAATGAGTCCTTATATAGAGAAGTCTTACATTGTACAGCCTTACTAGTGTGGATTTAATTTATTTCTCTAACTTAAATTGCATGTTCTGTCTTATGTCCCACACCAGCCAGCCATCTTTGTCCCCAGAAAGCCATCTCTCCCCTAGCCAGCCATTGACCACGTTCTCCCCTCCCTCAAATCTCTAACATGGACGAGCACTACCATTTCACTAACTAAAAGCTTAAACACCCCCCCCCCCCCCTCGGGTGTGTGTGTGACATTTTCTTTTCATGTTTTTAAATCCTCCACTTTTTCATTTCCATTGTTGCCTATGCCTATGAAAAGGCTTAAAAGCAATTCTCATCTCTCTTATATCTCCTAGTTCGCTTGTTGCTTTTATTCTCTTATCCAAAGTTGGCACCTATACGTTATCTTTTCTCCATGATTTTTCCTTCTTCTAGATCCTACATTGTAACACCCAGACCCACAGTGTGTTTATTATTATTATTATTATTATTATTATTATTATTTATTAAATATGTTTTGAGGTAGTAATTTGGTTTTGAATAGGATTCATCTTGATAACTATAAGTCCCTTTTTATTCTCTGTTTGTTTTTCTTAATCAAAAAACTATTTATTCAAGCACTTCAAAACTCTTATCCTTTCTGTTTTTCTTTCCTCATGGGAGTAGTTCTCCAAAGTTCAGTTGAATTCAAACTCCCAACTCCAAACTTTATCTCCCTCTCCCTCATCTATAAATTACACGAACCCTCAAATTTAAACACAAAAACATATGGAGAAAATATATACTTACCTGCCCAATGTAACAGCCCCTACAACAAAGAAACCCACTCTCACAGCCAACCGAGACAACCAACTCGCCGGAAACAGCCACAGAAAGTGCTGACCAGCCCAATCTCGTCGAACACATTCCCTTCTGGTAAGTCCACCCGGAATTTTCTCTCTCCCTCCATTCTTTGTTTCAGTTTGACAGATTTTTACTCTCTCTCTCTCTCTCTCTCTCTCTCTCTCTCTCTCTCTCTCTCTCTCTCTCTCTCTCTCTCTCTCTCTCTCTATTGTATCACACCACCTTTCCGAGAAGGCCAGTGGCGTCGCTGGTCACTCCCAGCCATCAGAACCATCATCGCCTCAGCCTCCTTCTTTCGATAAGCATTGCACAACCATTTCTTTGTTTTTCTTCTTCCTTGTTTAGTTGATACCGTACGCGATGTGAGCCACTCCCATAAGCTTCTTCCTCCCTTTTAATTATTTTGTTCCAGAATTCCCAAAAAAACTCAATGTTTCCATAATCACATAAATGCCTTTGACCCTTAGCCTCTTTTATCCTTAACCAGATTCTTTAATTTATAATGGGTCCTTGGGCGTTAAGCCCATTCAACAAAGTACTTTTCTTTTAATGGGCTGGTTATATTTACAAAAACTATTCCAGTAACTTTAAATGGGTTTTTTTGTAATTGGGGCTGGGCTGAGTTTTAAATCAGACCAAAATTTTTACTTAAATAAATATATTAGTCTTAGACTCTTTTTATAGAAAATATTTAAGGGCTTTTAAGCATATTCTAAAATATTCTTTTATATTGTTTCAGCCTATTATTTTAGTTAATATTCCAATTGACCTTTAACTATTTTTTGTTAAAGTATTAAGATATATGTTTTAATTATTATGATATGAGTTTTAACTATTATTATTTTATGAAATCTTTGTATATTTGAATATTAATTAAATTATTCTTTTGGTATTATTTTATATATTTAGATTGCTACGACACGTTTTCTATAAAATTTTAATAACGTCTAGTGCCCAATATAGGTCACGAGCTACAACGTGAGAGTTTGGAAGCAACACTAAGAGGTAATTAGTATGATCATATAATTTCATGTGTACTGTAATTTTCTAATGGTATATGAAAATATGATAATTGTCTACGTTATGCTACGAGGTAAGTCAATGTTAGATTTCTTTCACATATTTAATGAATTATGACATTATGCTTGTATGAATGAATTTGTTGTTTGATGAAGTGAATGATTCTAAAATTACATGGAAGTCATGAAATGTTCATATAGTAATTTAAGTCAAGTACACCATGTAATAAAATAGTCAAATTATGTATGCCATATTCATGTAGTACCTAGATCATGTATGCCATATTCATGTAGTGATTAAATCATATATGTTATGTAATGTCATGAAGCATTTAGATCAGGTATGTTACGTAAAATTCATATAGATCTCAGATCATGTATGCCATGAATGTTTATGTTTAGATCATATTGTGTCATATGACAAGAATATGCCATGTGTAAGGATATGCCATGTTATACTATGCCATTTACAAGTATAAGCTATGCTAGAAAAGTTCATGATATTAAATAAAATCTCATGCATTATGAAGGATAAGATATTAAGAGTGACACGGACCTAAGCGTGTTCACCACAAGCTATGTTAAGATGGTGTCACAGACCTAAGTGTGTTTCACTTCAAGTTACGTTAAGAATGACACGGATCTAAGCGTGTTTATCACAAGTTATGTTAAGGATGACACGGACCTAAGCGTGTTCATCACAAGTTAAGGATGACACAAACCTAAGCGTGTTCATCACAAGATATGTTAAGGATGACACAGACATAAGCATATTCATCACAAGTTATGTTAAGGATGAGACGGACCTAAGCGTGTTTACCACAAGTTATGTTAAGAGTGATACGGACCTAAGCGTGTTCACAAGTTATGTAATGCAGTGCCATGGACTCAAGCGTGGTTCACCATATAATAAGTGAAAGACAAGATAAATAAGTAAATTATGCATTTACATTTATATGTTCGCCATGATTATGTATGTTTCCGCTCATGTTGATGATGAATAGACATGCTATTAGAATTTGTGAATGATAAATGTTTGTTTGAAGAGTCTTTTAAAAATTAAGTCTTGTTAAGTTATATTTTACGGTATGATGTACAATTTACTAAGTATTCGACTCATTTTTATTTGTTTGTTTGTTTGTTTGTTTGTTCTCTTCTATGTTTAAATGTCACAGATGTTGGTTATAAGGACGTAAAGCTGGAGGACCAGGAGTAGACCTAGAGCAAGGACTTAGTTCTTTTATGTTTTTGGATAAAAAATCACGCGTAGGGTTAGTTTATGTTTTTATTTTACATTTTCAGTTTTAAGTTTTCAACTAAATAGTTTGTTTAGTTTAATTAATGTTTTCAATAAATGTGGTATTCATGATATGAATATTTTTATCGGGCAATATGTTATGTACGTTATTAATATCTCTATCATACGGGAATGGGGTGTTACATACACAGACTCCTGTCATACATATACGTGTGTTTACATACACATCTATGACTTTCAGAGAGTTTTGAGTGTGTTTCTGGAAAGCAGTGAGTAACTAATGAGTTTGCATTTGTGATTGTGTCTTACCTATTGGATTGAGCATTAAGCTAGAATTGGTATTTTTGAAGCGGATTCGGATTTTGCAGTTTTAAAGGGAGAGGAAAAAATAGTTTTCTAGGGAGTTCCTGAGAGACAGAGAGGTTCTTTCTTTCAGCTCAATTTACTCGTCAACAATACAAAACAAAGCTTGTAATGAATGACAGAATGTAGGTTATATTGCCTTGTATAAATCTAAGATCAATCTATTTTATTCTATAGGTCTTCACATTACCAACAGGGTAATCTTAGACAATCAACCTGAGAGAAAGTTAAAAGCATAACAATATGGAGATATTTCATTTTGTGTTTGGCCTTGAGGAAGGAACTGTGACATGATAGTTAGACACAGTTTTTCATGTTAGAGGAGTGTGTTGTGTGCTGTGCTATGGGGGATTGGCCTTTGTCTAGATTTTTTGAAAATAAGTCCTTTAATGGAGAAGCTTTACCATCGTGGGTTTAATTTTTTTTTTTCTCTAACTTCAAACACACATTATGTCTCCTCCTACCCCTTCAAATTTCATCTTCCCCCCCCCCCCCCCCCCCCCCCGGCGCCAACTATCTCTGCCCTTAGCCAATCATTGACCACATTCTACCCTCCCCCAAATCTCCCCACGTGTGGCTAAGTACTACCCTTCCACTAACCAAAATCTTTATAAAAAAAATCCCCTTGTGTGTGTGGCCTCTTCTTTTCCCCTTTTTAACTCCTCCACTTTTTCTTTTCCACAGTTGCCTCTACTTGTGAAAAGGTTTAAAAGTGATTCTCATCTTTTTCTTCAATCTCTTTCTTTGCTCGTTGTGACACCTCTAGCCCCCACTTGGGATTAGACGGTGTTTGAAGCATCGGGATATGTAACTCAAACCTACATACCCATGTACATGACAATTAAGATATAATGCACCTATTGTATTCTATCAATATGTAATAAATTGCAAGACAAAATATATATAAATCTAGTAAGATTTAGAGCAATTTTTACAAAATACCATGGTACTATAGAAACTAAATATCCCAAAAGATTTCATTGTTCAAATTTCCTCAAATCATAAAGTGTTATAAAATCTCCCAAAAACATGAGGGATCTCCAAAACTAAACCATAATTCTTTTGTCTTTGACTACAACTTTTTAAGATCCATCTCAAAATCCTACAAGGCCTTCTTTATTTTGCCTTGTCTTTGTTGATTATCTTCCTTAGCTCTTCAAAGAGCTGCAACACTTTAGTTATGAACTGATCAGCTGCTTTTAGCCTCTTCAATAAGGATGGCTCTATCGAGAACTCGGGGCTCTTCGAGACCTCATTAACTATCCAGGGTGCTGGCCTCTTGCACTTTCTCATATCTAGTCTCATGTCTTGTAACAACTTCTACAATTCCAGGCTAGAAATGGTAGTGGAAACTACCCTGGTCTTGAAATCTCAGTATGTAAACAGATAACATACCACATATAACATAGACATATAAAGGCAAACCATGAAATGAATGCATGGATATGTACTTGACACAAAACTTGATTTATGCAATTTAACTTTTCCATAAAACATATTTTCCATTTTTTCACATTGGACAAATATACATATAACACAGCTTTAACTCATTGTCTTATTTACTTCTTGTAACATGTAGTTTGGATACCTCATGGCTCCCCTATGTACCGTTGGTTCCCCACTAGTTACTAAATCATCTAACAGCCCACTTGATCGAGGTGACTACGTTATAGTTTTTAACTATGCCGCAATTCGCCATTTCACCTTCACTGCCTATAACACATGTTGCACCCACTAACTTTAAGTGCTACCCCGCTCCAGTATCCTTTCCACAAGGATCTCTAAAGCTCTAGTATCCTTTAGCTTTAGGGACTAGGGTTTTATTTTGTCCCATGCTCCTCTTCCAATTCTAATCATATCCATCTTCTAGAAAATCCCTTGCATGAACTACACTTGGTAAAAATGTGGTTGGAATCCCTTAGGTAGGCATGAACCTCTCTTGAAACCGAAACCCTAATCTCTTGGTGGAATCTGCCTTAGCCTCTTGAGCTCCCACATGTGCCACTTTCCCATGCAAATCTTCTTGGAACCCACATGGCCTTGACAATTGGCAAGAAATGTAGGTGGTTGGTGAGTGGATGCATTGGCTGAGTGATCTCTTGTCTTCCCTTGGTGTCTCATGATTGTTTTCCTTCTAGAACCCTTCTACATGTGTGACAAGTGTCAAAAACAGGTGGCCTTTGTCTTGGTTGGCATGCTATGGCTTTTGGGTTACTGAAACCCTAAGTCTCTTAATCCTTCTTCCCACAATCTTGTCTAGATTCAATGGGTCTTGAATGTGTAACAAGCGGCCTAAATGTTTGATGTGTTAGGCGTGTGTTCCCTTGTTCCACTAGGGTTTTAGGCTTTAACCCAATGGACTGGCCGAATCCCTAAGGCCTTGCAAGGCCTATCTTATGGGCTTAGATGTCTAATGCATTAGAACCAAATAGGATCCAAGGTTGTTAAGTACTCTACACATGTTGCATGGCCCAAAAATTAAACATAAACTAGTGATGAAAAATAGAGAAAACTTAGCTAAGTCCAAACTATCACACTCGTTCCTTCCATTGTCTTATTCGAAGTTGGTGCCTATATGGTATTGTTTCTCCCTAATTTTTCCTTCTTGATCCTACACATACGCGTGCCTTGCGTATGCATATGTTTACGTGCACATATATTTATTCCAAAGAGTCTTTTGAATGGCGGTGAGTCGTTGACGAGTTTGTATTGGTGTTTGTGTCTTAACTTTAAATTTCCTCTCCCCTCCCCTCCCCCTGACAGCCATCTCTGACCACAACCAGCCAACTATGCCCATCACCAACCATCGGCTACATTCTCCCCTCCCTTAAGGTTGTATTTGGGTGTTGAGGATACTTCAACACTTCTCAACATACTTCATTAGTATTTATTACTTTATAATTACTTTTCACCTACATTTTACTACTATTCATTACTTTTTACAACTATTCAATATTTTATTATTACTTTTCACATACCTTTTCACTATGTATGAAAGTTGGGTCAACACCATGCATGAAAAACTCCATCAATTCACTAGAAATATTGTATAGGAGTTAGTTCCTAAACCAAAAAATTACAAAATTATTGAGACTAAGTGAATTTTCAAGAACAAGTCCGATGAGCATGGCACCATTGTGAGAAATAAAGTAAGGCTGATAGTACAAGGATATACACAAGTAGAGGGGATTGATTTTGATGAAACACTTGTCCTCGTGGCTCGTTTGGAATTTGTCCGTAGTCTCCTTACACTTGCTTGCCATCTAGACTTCAGATTATATTAAATGGATGTCAAGAGTGCTTTCCTAAATAAATTATTACCATGAGAGATATATGTTGAATAACCTAAAGGGTTTATTAATCACCTATATCCTGAATATGTGTATAGTTTAAAGAAGGCTCTTTATAGACTAAAAACAAGCACCTCATGCTTGGTATGAAAGGTTGACAGCTTACTTACTTGATCATCGTTTCATTAAAGGACAAGCCAATAAGACTCTTTTCAAAAGAAAATCAAGTAAAGAACTTTTAATTGCTCAAATCTATATTGATGATATTGTTTTTGGAGCAACACTTGAGTCTCTTGCATATGACTTTACAAATAAAATGAAATCTGAATTTGAAATAAGCATGATTGGTAAGTTAAATTTTTTCTTGGGTATTCAAGTAAAACAATGTAAAGAAAAAATGTTTATCTCACAATCTAAGTATGCAAGAGACCTTGTTAAGAAGTTTGGAATGGAAGGAAAAGGCAATGCTTGCACTCCCATTAGCATATCAGTAAAAATATGCAATGATCTTATAGGTAAAAACATTGATCCAACTCTTTACAAAAGCATGATAGAAAATCTATTATATATCACAGCAAGTAGACCCTATATAACCTTTAGTGTTGGTGTGCGCGTGCTAGATTTCAAGCTAATCCTAAAGAATCTCATCTTACAATAGTAAAAAGAATCATAAAATATCTTAATGCAACTATTGATTATGGGATATGATATTCTAAAGACACTAATCTAATACTCGCTGGGTATTCGGATGCTAATTAGACTGGAAATGCTGATGATAGGAAGAGTATTACTGGTAGATTTTTTATGTAGGTGGGAATCTTATAACTTGGATGTCTAAAAAGCAAAACTCGATCTCCCTATCTACTACTAAAGCAGAATACATAACTACAGGGAGTTCCTGTACACAACTATTGTGGATGGAAAAAAATGCTTGAAGATTATAGCTTTTCTTAAGATACTATGACAATTTAGTGTGATAACTCTAGTGCTATAAATATTTCAAAAAATCATGTTCAACACTTTAGAACCAAGCAAATTGATATTAGACATCATTTTATTAGAGACTTGGTTGAGTCTAAAATAGTATCTTTGGAATATGTACCTATTAAACATTAATTGGCTAACTTGTTTACTAAATCTTTAAATGGACTAAGGTTTGAGTTCTTAAGGAAGGCAGTTGGTGTGTGTGATATCAAGTGAGAGGTATTTCATTTTATTAGTCTAGGACTTGTATTTTATTTTTCTGTTTTATTGTTATTTTGTTTCTGTTTTTCTGTTTAAATAAGAAAAATATAATATACAAAGTATTTTGGTTGGTTTAAATATTTTTTTCAAAGTGCATGTCTGATATGTCAAAGTTTTGAGCATGTGTGCTATGATTTAATGAATTCTTGAACTTATGCATTTTTCAACTTTGTATAGTTCACTTTGTGCATACTAACCCTATGGGTCATCTTGGCAAAGTTCATTTACAAAATACTATGAGGAACTTATATATATACATATTATAATTAAAGTTGATATTGTTTATTAAGATGCTCATCATAGAGGGAGTTTATGCTTTGAATTGGCTAATAGTAGTTGAATCTAGTGCAATAATAAAGAGACCTCGCCTTGCTAAACAAAAATAGTTGATCCATATAGACAAAGTCGGTGTTAAATCATTGTAGAAAAAGACAAATACCCTTCACGGATCTATCCCTTAAATCTTTATAGAAAGAATCGTTACTGTAATTATTGTGAATCGTTACTCTAATTATTGTGAAAAAAATATAAGCAACAAAAATAGATATGTAAAAGGTTTGTGCATACTAGTGTATGGAGGAGATACTCATGTATTTAGGCTGTAGAATAAAGTTTGATTTTTGAGGTGAGTGACAAACTCTTGTGAGCATCTATGAGAAGTAAATACTCATGAATGATATTATTAAAAATATATTGAAGAAAGAAAGAAAGAAAAAGTACAATATTATATGTTTACTCACTCACACACTCACATGAACTTTGACATTGATGATTTTATGAGGTATGAACATTCATAGTGATTTTTGCAAATAAGAGAGTGTAATTTATTGAATTTATTTTGTGAAACTATACTATGTTTGAACTAAGATGTATCTAAGCATGTTACTTGTCTCATTGTTTGTATAAATAAGAAAAAGATTAATTTTTTTTATTTTTTATCATTTTTAATTTTACTTTATTTACTTATTATTTTATAAAATAAATAAAGTGATGAAAATATTAAAAAAAAATTGGGTAAGTGTTGGGTATTGGTACAAGTCTAGGTGATATTGTGACACTGGTTTTGCCTAAATCCCAATAAGACACTAGAATATAACCAGGCTAAATCCCGGAGGGACTCTCTAGCGCATGCCTCGCACAGCCTTCAGTCACTTAAGTGACTTGACTTAAATCACTTCTGAAACGCGCCCAACCCCTCATCCAGATATTAGTTCCCCCTTCCTTGAGATAACCCAGCCCACGGAACTCTCACATCTACTCACTTTCAATTTTTACCCACATCACTCAAATCGGTTTTGACTTTCTCTAGATTAAGAACAAACAATCCTAGTCTCCGATTCAACATCACGGTAAGCCTATTTAAATCAAATCCCTTTCCTTTTCTAAGTCTAGGGCTCGACATGTATTTATGGAAATTCATTTGTGGAGTTTGATTCTGCGAAGTTTGGGCTTGGATTTGTGGGTGGGCAGACAGAGCATTGATGTATTTGATCATATTAGAGTTTCTTATGTATGTATTGAGGACATTTTTGTGTGGGTTGCGAGGTTCTTAATTTCGGTTTCTCATGATTGCACACCAAGTGTTTGTGTTAATTCCTAAACTGACTCACACTCCCTATTTGTGTTTATTTACTGTGATTTATTGACCCATATTGCTAGAACATAAATGTGAGTGCTATGTGTGTGAGTTTGAGCTAATATAGAGGGGTGATAATGTCATGGTCTTCCCTGTCATCACATTCTTTCAACTCTGATTTTGACTATTTTTATTCTGATTTGGTTGATATGATGATTAAGATGAGGTTCATGAAACGAGCAAAGAGAAATAAGTTTACTTCATCAGTGCCTTCTGAGAGCTCCTCAAGTGAGGATGAGCCCATACAAGAACCTGTGCAGTTAGGAGAAACATCAACTCCTCCTCCACCACCCTTGATTGCACCACCAGGAGCTACCTTTGAACAATTCACAAATGTTAAAGTCAAACCTGCATATAGGACAACGTTTACCAAAAGACCTGTTTTGGGTGAACGTGAGGTAAGCATAAATGATTTCCCTATGGATGCCTTTCAGCTCATCCGTCGGATATTCACTGAACGAGGTTGGGAGAAACTCACTCATGCCTCTCCCACACCTCGTGTTGAAGTAGTCCGGGAATTTTACTTAAATATTACACACTACAACTTTGATGATCACAGCATAATTTCCATCATTCAGGAAACACAAATTGAAGTTTCCTCGGTTGTCCTTAGAGAGTTGTTTAATCTTCCTGAGGTAGAAGCACCATTGTACCCATAAAAGGGCATGGTGGCCCCCACAAAGACTATCATGCGAAATCTTTTTGTTGGTTTCGATGGCCCAAATGGACTATCAAAACATATAAACTGCCTCTAAATCACATGCTCTCTCAGTTAGGCTACTTGCCAAAATTGTGCTCACAAATCTATGGCTCATTAGCCGCCACACTAAGATCACATTAGGGAAAGCTTAATTTATGTATGTTCTGGCCACTGGGGTATCTATTGATTTTCCACGTCATGTTATCGACATCATCCATCGATCTCACGTGGAAAAAGAGTTGAATCTGCCTTTTGGAGACTTGATCACTAAGTTGGCTATAAAAGCCATTGTTCCTCTTCGAAACAATGAGCCTACGATGAAGTTGGCTAGTTCTATTTTAGCCTTAACTGTGGTCAAGTCTGAGGCAGTGCTCACTAAAAAGATGTCCCAAATTACTGAGTCTCCATCTTCACCCCCTGAGCGCACCATACCTGTTTCTCAAGTCCTTGAGCAAATCACTCTTTCGTCTCAAAAGATTGATGTATTTACAGCTAAATGGAAGGAGAGTCAATCCAAAATAGAGCAGCAAAGAGCAGTTGTATGCTCTTATTGTGTATTAGCAAATGATAGATTGGTTCAACTCTCTTTGGATGTGCAACAAGTCATGGAGAATGTGGTTGATTCAGATGCTGTGCAATAGACTTCCATGACTAATTGCTGACAAAAGGGGGGAGAAAAGTCTGAGGGGGAGCAGTAGAGAGTGACAAGAGCAACAATACCAAAAGAGGGGGAGAGTTGCAGCAATCAACAGAGGAAAATTTATTTTGTTGGAAGAAAATCTATTTTGTTATCCTACTTTTATTTCCCCTTTTTTTATTCAAATACAATTTGTTATGTTTATTTGGTTATGTTTTGATTAGGATGATAGACATAATTTCTTTTATTTGGTTATGTTTCATTTAACTTGTACTTAGAACTTGATTGACCTTGACAGTATAGTTGATTTCTAAGTCAGTTTATTGAATTACAATTGTCCAGAATTTTCTACTTGTTTTTTCTAGGTCTGCTATTTGAAATGGTTACAGGAAATTTACATTCATCAAGCTAGTTTCGTCACCAATTTGCCAAAAGAGGAGATTGTAAATACAAGAGTTTGGGTAAGACTAGGTGACTAAATGATATAGTTTATCTGATCATTATATTTGTAATTTTGGATGAATGTAAAATAATTATTGATTTTATCTATAACAACATTGAGTTTATCTAGAAATCTTAAAAGTTATTTAGATAAGTTATTTATGTGAAATTTGAGTCCATAAGGATCTGCACTTATCCAGAATAGAAGCTGAATAGAAATCAATTATTGTAGAGAAGAGTTATCGCAAAGTGTCAGCAATTCGTCAGGAGACGTTTTCACGACAAATTCTAACCGTCAGCAAAGTCCTACCTCAACTATAACTCTTTCCAAGCTTTCTATTTAAAGAGATTCGGTTTCATAACTCTTTAAGGAGTTTTAGCTAGGAATTATTGAGAGTATATTCCAAAGTGCTTGAGAGAGAAAATTCACTTGAGAATTTTCATCACTCCTTAAGTGTGATCGTGCTTCAAGTTAAAAAGATCGTTGATTAGATCTCAGCCACTGAAGTTCCAAGAGAAGAGACAATATTTGAATAACACTAGATGTTCTGGCTGCTTCCGCAGTAGAAGATAAATAGGTTATTTGTCTAGTTAAGTAAAAGAGTCAATTAGTAAATGTTTTATAATTGAGAACTTACTTATAAATTGATTTTCAAATAAATTTTCAGGATTTGGCTATTTTGTAAAGTTTTATTTTTAAATAGTTATTTAAAAGGTTTTCATTCGTAATCAATCTTTGTGTTATGTAAATTTATTTATTTACTTTAAATATTTGATTTATTAAATAATTATAAAATTGACATCTAACCAATGTATTAAATAAATTGATAGATAATTTTATAAATTCAAATGGAGACATAGAGAATTTCAGAAGGAACCGTAGCGTGGGAATTAGATCCGATTTGCCACGTTAGGGGATGTGCGGCGTGCTATAGGGAACGGTCTCCGTCGAGATTTATTGATAATAAATAAGAGAAATAAACCCATTCATTGTGGATGAAAAACGCTAACATGATAAAGACACGAATCGTTGCGGCGATGCGCTTCCAGAAGTCCAGGCAAAATGGGATTACTAGCACTGAGAAGCCAAGCTGAAGCATCGGTCCGGGAAGTGAAAACAGAGTAAAAATGTCACATAATCTTCTTCTCGATTCACATGTTCGATACTTCAAATCACTTGTTTAATTCATTTTAGTTGCTTTAACCGGTAAACATTGCTGCTTTGATAATTTCTCTGAGGTTTAAATAGTTGCTTAAATTAAACATTGCCCATAGTTTGTGTGCTTTGATTACCATTCTTGATTCCAGAGTTCCTGATAACTTGCTAGAGCTATAATGCCGGAGATTCACATTTTTTTATGAGCTCTATGTTAGGTTCTGTTCATCTTTGATGTTGCTTGTTGATGCTATTCAGTCGGTAACCAAAATTTGCTTGCTTTGTGTTCTATGCATGATTCATGGAAATTGCTTCGGCATTACATGTTTCTCATTCATAATTCATTGTCCCACAGATCTGCGTATGCCCTCCTATGCTCTTTCTTGGTTGTAATGCATAGATTCTGGATATGTATAGAAGATATTCTTTTATATCGCATTTGTATGCTATCTCATAATCGGGAAATCTGCTAACAATCAAGCTTGCCTTATACAATTAAGGCACTCTCAATAAAAGTAATGCCTGTATACTCTCTCACAAACGGAATGGATATAATGCTGGTAGAGAATGATTCCTATAAAGTAGGACTATCATAATATGGACGCTTTACCTAACTGGCTAATGGTGTGAAAGGGGTCCGACTGTCTTGCCGACCACACAACTCTCTATACCATTGAATTACAATTGTCAGGATCAACAGATATCATGATATGATTGAACGCCGTTGTTCGATGGCTTGCCAATTTGTAAACAATCTATTGGTGGTATAGTGGGAGTCCTCAACTCTCCAAAAGTCTGCCAGCAGAAGGGATTATACATGTGGTACTTCTCTTGCTGTGGCTTTAGCTGTATGGCAGTTAGTGTTACATCTAAACATGGAAGACTGTCACTGCAAGCAAAGTGCAAGGGCTTGACCGTGTATGTCCCCCTTATCCTCTCATAGTTGATTCCTGATAGAGCCACAGCTGATGTTTCGTTTTTGCATGTCCTTTTGTCACAATAGTATTGGTCAATCACAATTGGGATTTGAACTTCAGAAACTTGAATGTTTGAAAAGAGTACCCCCTGCACAGAGCCTGATCCTCCCTGCAGATTTAGTATTTGAATTCATTAGCAACAACATGCATTGTGATATAATTACTCAGATTGGGTTCTTTAGGTTTCAAATTTTGATTTGATTTCTTCTAGTATTTTGGTTAACATCAAAACTTCTTTTCAAGGTTTCCAAATTCTTTAGAAACTTTTGAAATCCTAGAAACCATATGTTGAACTGGGTCAAATTCACGACAGTGAGTATTTTTTTAAAATTAGTTTCTAGACAGTACAAATGGTTGACACTCTTTTGGAAATCAAAATGGACATGTTGAATTATATTGAAAGAAGAGAACCATTGGCTGGGCAAAGTTAGTAACAATCAAAGGATGAAGTGCTTAGATATCAATGTTTGCCTTCCGGTCAAAGGATAATTTCAACCCCGTAAATATTGGGGGATAGTGGATGAGATCAGGTTTAAGCATCCCAAGTGCGTGAATGCCTTGCAATTAGAAATAAGAACTTGATCTTCCTTCACGATATTCCTGATTTTGTTACTTTTAACTTTTTGATTTTTTCAATCATATAATTAGAAATGGTATCAATACCTGCCATGTCTTGATTCTGACACCATTCATAGTGTTCTGCATAGTGACGTCTCGGACAGTAATGTTAGAGACGCAGGCTTTGGTGCTATCCTTTCCTAGACTTCCAATGCTGATTCCATGTCCTGGCCCACAGTTCACATTGTGTATGTATATGTTTGAACATCCAGTTTGTATAGAAACACAGTCATCTCCTGCACGTGCCATGAGAAATTCAAGTCCTTTGTTTTTTGTTAATTGTAGCCAGCTTATCTTGTCACATTTTATTTCAAGGTTAGTGCTCCCTGCTCACTTTTCACGTTGTTTATGTAGAAGATTTGAGCTTTTAGTTTTTATATAAATGCAGTCATTTACTGTTCCAAGGAGCTAGAACTAAATTTAGCTTATACTAAATGTATGGACCTGTTTAAAGTTCATGCTATATTAGCTACATCACCCTTATATAAGTACTAATAAACAAAGGGTAGAAGGATTGGGAAGAAGATGTTCTAGTTGCTGATGAAGACAAAGAAACTACAGGAAGAAGAAAAAAACAAAGTGTTTTTGTTATCTACGGGGTTAAGACCTAATCCTCCGCTGGATGTGCCACTAGTGATTCCAGAGATGACACACGTCATATAATTGCTAGAGCCTTGTGTCAGACTGTAAATGGTCAGAGATTGTTGCTCCGAGGTATAAGGCTTTGGCAGGATAAGATTGTGTCTGTGTTTTCATTACCCAAACACAGTTATCTCAATTAAGAAATCTTTCCTCTCTGCTATTTCTATATTCATTCAAATAATGTAATTTTGATCTATGACACTATAGGTTGTGTTCTTGATTCTTGCTCAGTTCGTGACCACTTAGTGTCTAATCAATTGTCAAATGAAAAATTCTAGAAGTAATTAATTACCACAGGCAAGATTGCTGCTGTAAATTAGAACGTCTTTGGAGTTCTGTAGATGGATTCCATCTGTATTGGGACTGTCACCAGGAGATGAAACACTTAAATCATGGACCAACACTCCCATGCAGTTGTCAAACTTCAGGTGGCACTGGGGACTACTTTGAATTGTTATGCCTGTGACTGTCACATTAAAACTCCCATAAAACCTAAGTGCCTGTGCAAGGAGAATGCAGCAATTCTGTTAGAGGATGGCTTGGCCATGAAGTATGCAGCCAATTTCAAGTTTCGAAGTGGTCCTTACAGTTGGCTTGATGCTTGGCATTATCCTCCCTAGCTGGCTTCTTATCTGCCACCCAGTTATTGGCGAATCATGATTATGATCAGTTTCAGATAAATGAGAATGTAAATGCAGGGGAAAATACAAGGTGAGGTGAATTGTTACCGGTGCTGACAGGTTCTTTTCAACAGTGCTATTTAATGGGACAATGAGTTCTTTTTCATCATCAACAGGATCATCGAAAGGGGCATCTTGCCACCAGACTGAGCCTCTTCCATCAATGATACCTTTTCCCTGGATGGTAATTCCTTTTAGCTTTGTGAACTCAAGCCATTGTAGCAGACCATTACCCCAAACTTTGGAGTTCGTTGGAGCAATGATTGTGCCATCCAGCTGAGAAAAAGCATCACTTCAGTATTTAAGTTAAAATTACATCCAGATTCCAGACCTTTACAACAATGAATTGTTCTGAGTTGACATTTCCTGTTAGCCTTTTAATTATTCTGCTCATACAAGATTCAAACAACCCAACCCGGATCCCTCCCATGAATTGTTCCTGAACAACTTCGGATTGTAAAATTCGATAATAGTTTCAATTCTGACTTTGTTATTTGTATCTAAATGATCAACTTATACCTGAAATACAATGTTTGGTTGACAGTATGGACCAGAGAACGAAATGGGTCCCACAAGGAATACGTAATTTGAAGGAATGATCATCATTGATGCCTCCACTTTACACGCAGCAGCCCATGCAGCTTGGAATGCCTGCGATTCACTGAAAAATTAATCTTATTGTAATAACACATTTACATTAGTTAATTACAGATTAAACTATAAAATATTAATTATAAGTGCATCGTTACCTGTACAAGAGCAACTGTATTTCGTAATAAAAAAAGAAAGGTTAGTGTTGGCTTGTGCAGCACTGTACACAATAATTGTTGGAACCGTACTGGCTCAATTGCCGTAAAGGGAATCAATTTTTTATTTTTTATTTATTTTTATTGGTGCAGGTGTCACCAACTGCTTGGCTAGTTCTTTCTTTTGTCATCTACCTTTTTTCGTATAACTAATTATTTGATGTAATCTATACTAAATGTGTCCCTTTTTTAAGCCACGCTCGATCAGTCTTATCTTGTTACTACAAACAAACGTTTTAATTTGTGATTATGTAACCCTATGATCCTTAAAATGTCCTGAAAAACATGCATTGCTTTCTAAATGACAATGGACACAAATGTTGCTATATATGATCAAGTTCAAATTTCTAATCTCCCTCGTGCCTTCGTTTTTTTTTTTTTTTTTTCTTTTTTAGATTTTGGAAAAGAAAAACAGAATATTTATTATGAATTAACTCAACAATGCAATCTTGTTTGTTTTCGCAAATAAATTGAGATAAAAATTAAAAATTGAATAAGATATTGTTAAAATATATCTTTTAATATTATTTTTGTTTTGGGATTTGTGAAAATTGAAATATTGTTTATTTTATTTTGTGTGAAAAATTAAAAAAGTTATAATAATTAGATTAAATGAAATAAGATGAAAATAGTTGTGAAAACAAATTAGGCATAAGAATTATATACATTTTTTCTACATTTTTTTCCAGTTGTAATTCTTGCATTCCCCGAATTTTCGTGGGAAAAAAGAAATGAACTTTCTGTAATTATCTGAATAATTTTGAATCTTTGCATGTAAACCATATAATGCCAACCAACAAAAGACATTTTCCCTTGCATGTTTTTTTTTCCCTTCAATTAGTCACAGAATTCGAGAATAACCTGTGTGTCATCGGTGCTTCCATCACCCTTGGCTTCAAAATCTAGCACGTTGAAGGTTGCCGAGTGCCCACCGCCATTGTGACCTTTCTGTGGCGGCGGAGGCAGCGGCACCGGCGGGCTTGACGGTTTTCCCTTTTTTGGTGCAGGAGATGGAGGTACTGTGGGAGCTTTGTGAGATGGAGGTTTTGGTTTTGATCCTCCACTACTATGGTGGTGGCCGTTGCCACTGCTGTGACTCTTTCGTTTATTCCTAGACAGAGAGCCTGAGCTAGCTCTACTTCTCCTCCAATGCTTCCCTCTTCTTGCATTGCAAGTCTCGAATTTTGATGACCAAAGAAGTAGAGCAATGAGGAGCATAAATGTGAGGCTTCTGTAGCTCAACCCACTCATGCTTGCAATTGTTGTGGAGAGAGAGAGAGAGAGAGAGAGAGAGAGAGAGAGAGAGAGAGAGATGGAGAGAGAGCTGCTTAAGATGGCCAAAATGAGTGATGGTTGGGTTTATATAGGAAGCGAAGTACTACTCCAAGGCTGCAGAAGACGCTGCAGACATATAAGCACAGATCATATATTTTGGTAGGCTTTTAGCGTTTCATCCTTCTTCCTTCATTTTCTGTTTTCCTTCTCATTTATTAATTATCTTGTTTTCTTTTATGTGAATTTGGTTGGCATTTGGTTTACTTACCAGATAGGTCCCATTGTGCATTCCTCGTTGCATGTGAGTCTGTGACTCACAGTCCAGCCTTGCTTGTCCAAAAACGTCCTCAATCAATTATCAAAATATGCCAAACTTTGCTATCCTTTGCTATCTGGTTTTCTTTTCCTTTCTATAACATGAACATAGATAAAACAATCTTTCTTTAAAATAAAATAAAGATGATCTTCTCATTCCATTATGAAAATTGGTGTGGTTTACCATTTATGAAAAATAATCATGTAAGACTACATCATAAGTTGGTGTATAAACACAACATTTACTGTAAGACCACGTCTTTTATAGCGAAATTAACTGACTGATATTGTAGATTTCTACGGCAGTAATGTGTTTAGTGTGTCAATAAACGGATTTACAATTAAAATTCTTCGTTTCGAAAGTATTGAATAGAGTAATATGCTTTCTTTCCTAATTTATTTGGCTTTCCTCCAAGGTCTCATAGCTTAATAACATATTTAACTAGTGCTAATAGAATAATCCAAAATCTGGTGTAAAATCCAAAAAGAGACACGTGAGTGGCTCTATAAGGTGTCAAGGGCCGGCACTGATTATAACAGCTCTATACGGTCACATGCATGCAAGCCTTCACGGGCTGGGACTTTTGTGCTTTGTCCTCTTAACCCGCTCCCGTATGGCTTTCAACAAACTTGAGGCTGTCTCTTGGTATGCTTTGCTTCTCTTTCTCCTTTCCCTTTCTTCCATCAAAAATTCCTGTTTCCCAATGATGGAAGAGAGAGAAATAGAGTAAAAAGCAACTGAAACTAACTGTCTTCCAACAGAACATATGGCCATGAGGGTTTTAAAAAATTTTTTTTTTTTTCTTTTTCCTTTTCTTGCACTTGTACTCGAAGGAAACGATTTGAAAGAAACCTCCATGCGCCCATAGTTATGCTATTTCACATCTATGGTTTATGAGTGTACTGTAGAGTAGTAATAATTAATGGAAGACTACAAGTGTCCTCGTGTCCGGCTTAAATTGCCATTTAATTCACAAAAGAAGCTTGGGAAAATGGGTTTCTTTCAGATCACATGTTTAATTCCTGTGGATACTACGTGACCCTTTGACAAAGAAACAAAGGATGAAAGGACAAACAGAAAACATTGTGATGCAGCATTCAAAAAATTTGCACTTTTTACTTTATGAAAAGAGAGGTATGGCAAAATAGGGAAACCCCATCAGCTTTGAAAATTGGGATTTGGGTGAATCAACCCTAAAATAATTGTTCACCAAAGTACCTGTAAAGTGTTTGTGTTAAATTCCCACAATCCCAAGAACTGCAGTCAGTGAGTTGGAGTTCCTAACTTCAGTCTAAACTGAAGATCAAAGAAGGAATTCTCACAGCCTAAAAGCCAATTTTACCATTGATTGATTGATTTATTTATTTTGTTGGGTAAGAAATATAAGAAAACCCACAAGGAAAAACTCTCTAATGAGTGTGATCAATAAGACAAATGTTGTCCTTTCTCTTAAATTTTGTTATCTTTAGTCACACTAGCTTATGTGTCATATTTTAAAAGGTTAACCTATGAAGCTACTTAAAAATTGGTTAGTGTGAATTAGGATGGTAAAATCAATGATAAAAAATGATATTTCTCTTATAATAATACATTTATATACGTATAATGTTGTTTTTCATCTTATATTTTATCATCTCTAATCACACTTGTTATGTGTCACATTTTAAGTGGTTATCATTTGAGTTATTGGCACATATATAAAACTATTTAAAATATATCATGAAATGACAAGATTTGGAATAAAGACTAGTATTGTTCTTTACCATCCACTTCTCGGAAAAGGCTCTAAACACCAGGACATTCAAACTTGAGATATGGAGATGCTCCCCTTGTACGTACCTTGTTATATGATAGAAACAAAAATGATGATCACAATGACTTCTTTGGTTAGTGATCAGTGCTTGTCTATATAAGTTCTTTCATGTTTCTTCATGAATGAGATGAAAATCCGACCCCAAAAGAATCGAATTGTGATGAATATGACATAAATGCTCAGGCAAAAAAAAATTCAAGAAAACGACGAGAATATAGTGGGAATGCTGCTATATGCAAACATCATTAATTTCTGTTAGTTTCCGTTTCGTTCATTCAGCTTATTGAATTCATGATGATCAGGCCAGCCGTACGTACGCATGATGTCTTCCATAAATGAGGAAGAGGACTTACACCTTTTATTTCCATGACAAACCAAGGTTTATCTTTCTAGTCTTAGACCTCTCCATTCCACCAGTCCCTTTCCCTCAAGATTTCCCATCGAACATGCACGATTCTCCTTTGATCAGTACTCTCCGTGTCTGTGCATGTACGTACTTTGTCATCCCCAAGTTTTGATTCGTGGGAGCTTCCAAATTAACCTTATCATCACTAAAATTATTATCATTATAAGAATTAAGATTCTGGCTTGAAGCGAAAAGAAAGATAAATGCATGAAGTGGGCTTCTCTCTACTTTTAAAACCTAGCTCAGGGGACGAGACATTCCTCATATTTATAAACTGACTATTAGTCCCTTCTATAATTGATCGATGTGGTACAACCTACACAATTACTCCCTCACACATCGAGTCTTAAGTTGAAGCTCTAATACCAATGTTGGATAGTTTTAAATCTCTCTCAATCTCTAAAACTAGTTCAAGAGGTAGAACTTTTTCTCACACTTATAAACTGACTATCAACCCCTTCTACAAACGATGTGAGACAACCCAACAAAAGTAAATTTTATAATATATATATATATATAAATAAAGGCATTCTCCATGACGAATTTGTACGGGCCATGTGATTTGCTAACTGCTACAAGGAAAAAAAAAAAAATTCAATAGAAAATTTTTACCACTGCTGACATCTAATTGCAAATGGGAGACTATCCTACCTTATCAGAATTTATAAATCTTGCTTTATTTCTTTCTGGCAAAAACAGTTAAAAGGCAATATTAATTTATATGCATTTGTCGTGAACGTCTCTGTTTCCGGACGCACGACATATGTAGGAGTACTCTCATATACATATATATATATATATATATATATTGTCTATTTTCTGCGCTGATATTATATAAATATATATATATATATTAATATATATGTACTTGATATTAATTAATTATAATAATCACACCTGTTGACTACTGCCCCAGCTAGCGTACAAAAACCAAAATATTGTTGATGCCATTTTTGGATGCGACCGTACGTAAATGATACTAATAATTAAGCTGCATAAACCGTTAGAAATATTAGAGGATGAAAATCTTTGTGTAATAACATCTCGTTGGTGTGACATGATGAATATAATTAATTATAAATATTCAGCG
Organism: Carya illinoinensis; assembly: GCF_018687715.1. Lineage (NCBI taxonomy): Eukaryota > Viridiplantae > Streptophyta > Magnoliopsida > Fagales > Juglandaceae > Carya > Carya illinoinensis. The sequence continues at coordinate 33,303,536 of NC_056756.1, forward strand.
TAGCTAGCTATTTGAAATTATCATAGAAATTATCATGGGTCACGTTACACGTACGTATAACCCTCGATCACATATATATTTTCTTAATTTTTGCATTTTATATATTTTTAATTTAAATAAATAATTATCATCATATATCCCTATTTACGTGAAGTTAAATTGAAAAAAAATATATATATTTTTATCTTCTTCGTGAATATGATACAAATAATTGGGAAGATCCATTAATGGCTTTGGAGTATGACCTTCGTAGCCGTCTTTTTGTGCTTATTGTATGCACGTGAACTTTGGAGTATGTACTCTCGTGAACTTCATTCATACACATGGTTAGGGTTTCTTCATCATGTGCTCCATTATTAAAGTGCATGTGAAAATGTTTAGGTAACCAACCAAGTCATGAAAACCTTCAAGCAGCTTTTAGATTACGTAGTACGTACACTCTTCATCGTGATATTGACTATATATTGTGCAGCTATTTTAGAAAATTTACACGGATCATGTTAGCTAATAAAGAAGAAAAAATGATTTGTACAGTTTCAAGCTAATGTGTAAGTCTCACGTATTAAAAAAAAAAAGATAAATTTAAAACTCTTACGTATGAAAAAAATCTATTTTTTAATAATGGCGGGTTCATTTTTTTTTATATAAAAATGTATAAAATTTGCATATTCTAAAATTGTATCTATTATTACTTGTAAGGAAAACGATTAGGTTAGGTGCTCCCTGCATCATGAGCTCAGTATTCAGTTGCATGCAACATGGACATTAATGTTCCATACACTCCTCACACTCGCACCTAAATTTGGTTTCCATTTATTTCTAAATTAATTGAGATGGATCGTCAGATATTATATTGTAAAAATATGTATCGGTTGGATTAATATTGTCGTATTCAATGTCAATATTGTCGATCTCTTGGGACCTTTTAAATTAAGTTTGCAAGATTAAATGAAATATATATAATTATCAGTTGAAGTAGTGCTCGATGGAGCTAGGCACATATTGCTATATATACAACAAAAAACACCCATATTATATTCACAATGCATGAGTACTGGCCGCAGCTTATACGTACAATATGTGGCCGGACATGCTAAATTCCAAGTTGTAGCGGTAAAGCCACTTTTATGGATTTTTATGGGTCAAAAATGGTGGCTAGTAGTTGAGCTTGCATTCACATTTGCTTCCGTCATCTTCCACTTGCTTCCGCCATATATCTTCCACCTCCTTTAACTCTTATAAATACATGTTTTTGCTTTTAGAAACCTATCCCATTTTGAAAGAAAAATTTAGAGAAAGAGAGAGTTTTAGAGAGAAAAATAGTAAGGTTTCTCCTATATATTGTCTCTCCTTTTATAAGAAAGAGTGAGTGTTCTCCTTTTATAAGAGAGGGTATTGTCAATCGTGCTCTCCTTATTCAAGAGAGAAATTATTGTAATCCTTTTGCTATAAGTGAAATTCTTCTACAATTGGAGTTTCTTATTATTTCTTTTATTCTTTCTCATTTCTACTTCAATTGTAATTGTATGCCCCGTACCACAACTGCCTAACAGTGGTATCAGAGCATCAGGTTTATAGCCGTTTTTCGTGCTACAGTTAGATCCAGTTAGTGGAAAGGAGGCATCTTCAATAATGGCGACGAAGTACGAAATAGAGAAGTTCAATGGGAGTAATTTCTCATTGTGGAAAATGAGAATAAAAGCAATTTTGAGGAAAGATAATTGCTTGACGGCAATTGGAGATAGGCCCGATGAGATCACTGACAACGGCAAGTAGAACGAGATGAATGGCAATGCTATTGCTAATCTGCACCTAGCACTAGCTGATGGAGTATTGTCAAGTGTGGCGGAGAAAAAGACAGCAAAAGAGATATGGGATACTCTGACAAAATTGTACGAGGCCAAATCACTACACAACGAAATTTTCTTGAGAAGAAAACTCTACACTCTTCGGATGATGGAGTCAACTATAGCGACAGACCACATCAACACCCTCAACACTTTATTTTCACAGCTCACAGCAATGGGGCATAACATAGAGACGGGTGAACGTGCTGAAATTCTACTTCAAAGTCTACCCGATTCGTATGATCAACTCATCATCAACTTAACCAACAACATTGAAGTTCTAGTCTTCGATGATATTGCAGCTGCAGTTCTTGAAGAAGAAAGTCGGCTCAAAAGCAAAGAAGATAGACCAGGAGGTTCACAACAAGCCGAAGCTTTGGTAATGACGAGAGGGAGATCAACGGAACGTGGCCCCAGTGGGAGTCAAAATCAGAGTAGATCAAAATCTAGAAGTAAGAAGAATGTCAAGTGTCATCACTGTGGCAAGAAAGGACACTACAAAAGGGAGTGTTGGCATCTCAAGAAGAATGAAGAAGCTAAAGGAAAAGGCCCTGAGTTGTCAAAAGCTCAGGGTTGTGTAGCAAGCACCTCAGATGATGGTGAAATTTTATACAGTGAGGCAACAACAGTTACTGAAGGTAGAAGAAGATTCGCTGATGTCTGGCTTATTGACTCAGGAGCAACATGGCATATGACTCCCCGGAGAGAATGGTTCCATCAATATGAACCTATCTCAGGAGGATCTGTGTTCATGGGAGACGATCATGCCTTGGAGATTACTGGTATTGGTACCATCAAATTGAAGATGTGTGATAGTACAGTTCGCACCATTCAGGAGGTACGACATGTGAAAGGCCTGAAGAAAAATCTATTGTCTTTAGGACAATTAGATAATAGCGGGTGTAAAACCCATATTCAAGATGGGATCATGAAAATAGTTAAAGGCGCGCTTGTAATGATGAAAGCGGAAAAGATAGCTGCAAATTTGTACATGCTTAAAGGAGAAACACAACAAGAAGGAGAAGCATCCACTGCGTTGGCAAGTTCAGCAGAAGAATTAACAATGATGTGGCACTATAAGCTTGGCCACATGTCAGAACGAGGTTTGAAGATTCTTGCTGAACAAAAGCTTCTTCCAGGGCTCAAAAAGGTTTCATTACCCTTTTGTGAGCATTGTGTTACTAGTAAGCAGCACAGATTGAAATTCAGTAGTTCCTCTGCTAGAAGTAAAGCTATCTTAGAATTAATCCATTCTGATGTTTGGCAAGCACCAGTTTTGTCCGTAGGAGGAGCAAAATACTTTGTATCATTTATTGACAATTACTCCAGGAGATGTTGGGTGTATCCAATAAAAAATAAAGCAGATGTATTTCCAGTTTTCAAAATATTCAAAGCGCGGGTTGAGCTTGAATCTGAAAAGAAGATCAAGTGTTTAAGGACAGACAATGGAGGAGAATATACTGGTATTGAATTTGATAGCTTCTGTCAACAAGAAGGTATCGAAAGGCAGCTCACGGTGGCATACACTCCACAACAAAATGGAGTAGCAGAGCGGATGAATAGAACCTTGTTAGAACGAACAAGAGCGATGTTGAGAACTACGGGAATGGCCAAGTCATTTTGGCAGAAGCAGTCAAGACTGCCTGTTATATGATCAATCGGTCACCATCAATCGCAATTGATCTGAAAATGCCGATGGAGATGTGGACTGATAAGCCAGCTGATTATTCTCACTTACATACATTTGGAAGACCTGTTTATGTTATGTACAATGCCCAAGAAACATCAAAGTTAGATCCAAAATCTAGAAAATGTATTTTCTTAGGGTATGCTGATGGAGTCAAGGGGTATCGCCTGTGGGATCCCAGTGCCCGCAAGGTGCTAATCAGTAGGGATGTTGTATTTGTAGAAGATAAGGTACAAGAAAAAGAAAATGATAGCGCTTCAAAAGAGAAACCAGAAACTACTACAGTTCAAGTTGAAGAAAGACAAGAATTAGAAGTTCCAGATTCTTCTAAAGCAATATCAGAGCACGAAGAACAAGAACAAGCTGAGTGTGCAATTCCACAAGTTCGACGATCAACTCGGGAGAGAAGAGAACCAGCTTGGCACTCAGAGTACATCATGGAGAGAAATGTCGCATACTGTCTACTAACAGAAGATGGAGAACCGTCAACTTTCCATGAGGCTACAAATAGTCAAGAAGCTTCTCTGTGGATGGTTGCAATGCAAGAAGAAATTGAAACTCTCCATAAAAACAAAACATGGGATCTTGTACCACTACCACAAGGAAGAAAGGCCATCGGAAACAAATGGGTTTACAAGATCAAACGAAATGGCAATGACCAAGTGGAGTGGTATCGTGCTAGATTGGTGGTGAAAGGATTCGCTCAGAAAGAAGGCGTAGACTTCAACGAAATATTCTCTCCTGTTGTTCGACTCTCAACGGTTTGAGCAGTCCTTGCGATGTGTGCTACATTTGACTTGTACTTAGAACAACTGGACGTGAAAACTGCATTTCTTCATGGAGAAATTGAAGAAGAAATTTACATGCTCCAACCAGAAGGTTTTGAAGAAAAAGAAAAAGAGAACTTGGTTTGCAGGTTGAACAAATCTCTATACGGTCTCAAACAGGCGCCGAGATGTTGGTATAAGAGATTTGATTCCTTTATCATGAGCCTTGGATACAACAAACATAGTTCAGATCATTGTGTTTACTACAAGAGATTTGGTGATGGTAATTTCATTATTCTGTTGTTGTATGTTGACGACATGTTGGTAGCAGGCCCCAACAAAGATCGTATTACAGACTTAAAGGCACAGTTGGCTAGGGAGTTTGAAATGAAGGACTTGGGACCAGCAAACAAGATTCTAGGGATGCAAATTTACCGAGACAGAAATAATAGGAAGATATGGCTTTCTCAGAAAAATTATTTGAAGAAAATCTTGTGACGCTTCAACATGCAAGATTGTAAGTCAATTTCTACCCCTCTTCCTATTAATTTCAAGTTATCCTCAAGTATGAGTCTTAGCAATGACGCAGAGAGGATGGAAATGTCTCGAGTATCGTATGCATCAGCAGTGGGTAGCTTAATGTTCGCTATGGTTTGTACAAGACCAAACATTGCACAGTCAGTGGGAGTGGTTAGTCGATACATGGCGAATCCTGGTAAAGAGCATTGGAGTGCTGTAAAGAGGATCTTAAGATATGTTAAGGGTACCTCAAATGTCGCATTATGTTATGAAGGATCAGACTTTACTGTCAGAGGCTATGTTAATTCAGATTATGCAGGTGATCTTGACAAGAGCAAGTACAACTCAGGTTATGTGTTTATACTTGCTGGAGGAGATGTAAGCTGGGTTTCAAAATTGCAGTCTATCGTGGCTACTTCTACAACGGAGGCAGAATATGTCGCAGCTACACAAGCTAGCAAAGAGGCAATATGATTGCAAATGCTACTGGAAGAGCTCGGACACGTACAAGAGAAGGTTGATTTATTTTGTGATAGTCAGAGCGCTTTGCATTTGGCAAAGAATCTAGCATTTCATTCAAGGACAAAGCACATACGAGTTCAATATCACTTCGTTCGTGAGAAGGTGGAAGAAGGAAGTGTGGATATACAAAAAATCCATACAAAAGACAACCTAGCAGATATATTAACAAAGCCAATTAATAATGACAAGTTTATCTGGTGTCGATCCTCCTTAGGCCTAGCAGATATGTAAGCGGCATAGAGATGGAAAGTGTAGAAAAGATAGAAGGATTACAAAAGTGACTTTAAGTGGGAGATATGTAGCGGTAAAGCCACTTTTATGGACTTTTATGGGTCAAAAATGGTGGCTAGTTGAGTTTGCATTCACATTTGTTTCCGCCATCTTCCACCTTCTTTAACTCCTATAAATACATGTTTTTGCTTTTAGAAACCTATCCCATTTTGAAAGAAAAATTTAGAGAAAGAGAGAGAGTTTTAGAGAGAAAAATAGTGAGGTTTCTCCTATATATTGTCTCTCTTTTTATAAGAAAGAGTTAGTTTTCTCCTTTTATAAGAGAGGATATGGTCAATTGTGCTCTCCTTATTCAAGAGAGAAATTCTTGTAATCCTTTTGCTATAAGTGAAATTCTTCTACAATTGGAGTTCCTTATTATTTCTTTTATTCTTTCTCATTTCTACTTCAGTTGTAATTGTATGCCCCATACCACAACCGCCTAACACAAGTAGTACTAGTCCAAGTACGTACTATTAATGTTGCTAACAACCAAAATTACTCATGATAATGCTAATTAATTGGAGTGCACGCACGGTGCTAATAGCTAACAATATTTTCGCTAACAGCCTAACGGATTGATGGCATATGATCCAATTTTTTAAATGAAAAATCTGGGTTCGAAACCTCCCACCTCCTGTATGAAACAAAATAATATTTTCATATAAATTAATATAGATTATATATGTTAAAAAAATGAGTGCAAGATGAAATTAAATTGGTCGATTTATAATAATTATAATTATTTAGACCTGCTTACAATATAAATTTAATTTCATTCTTGTCTCAATTAGTCTTTAATTTTTGGGTTTTTGTGGATAAATTAAGGCAATCCGTTAGCCTATCTTAACATTCTCTTGTATTGTATAGGTATCGATCATAGGAAAATATATATATATATATTTGTATATGATAAGTATATCTTCCTCATGTCCTGCTGATCATGATCAGAAGAAACCACGACCATACAAATTAATTCAATAATTCCCAAATTAATCAGCATCCAAATAATTAACTGAGATGAAGTTTGAACTAGTACTGGTCCTAGCTACGTACCATTCCCTCCAATAAAACATGCTATGAAACATGATATCATGATTAGGCCTGTTCAACCGGGTTCCAACCCGGGAACCCGGGTACACCCGGGCCGGGAACCGGGTCTCAAATCCGGACCGAAACCCGGCCCGGATTAATCCGGATCAGACCCGGTCCGAAACCCGGATGTATCCGGGTTTTGAAAAAACCGGATTCCGGGTTCCGGGTTTAACCCGGTTTCTACAAACTTCAACTTCTCTGTCGACGACCCATGCCGCAGCAGCAGCCCATATACCCCGGTCGAAGGCCTGCCCTCCCCGTTCGACGATCCGGGCTCGAATCTTTTGGACTCCGAGCTCCGAGAAACTGCTTATGAGATCCTCGTCGCCGCGTGTCAGAGCACCGGTACGCGGCCGTTGACCTACATCCCGCAGTCGGAGAAAACCGAACGGGCTCCTGCGATCTCGCATTCGGCTTCGCTGCAGAGGTCGCTGACTTCGTCCGCGGCCAGCCTTCAACTTCTCTTTCAACGACCCATGCCGCAGCAGCAGCCCGTATACCCGGTCGAAGGCCTGCCCTCCCCGTTCGACGACCCGGGCTCGTCTTTCGGACTCCGAGCTCCGAGAAACTGCTTATGAGATCCTCATCGCCGCGTGTCAGAGCACCGGTACACAGCCGTTGACCTACATCCTGCAGTCGGAGAAAACCATTGAGAGTGGGCAGACGCTAGGGTTTCGGAGTGACTGCACTGACTGGAAGAACTCTTTCGGCGCAGAGATAAAGAGAGCGGGAGAGAGAGAGTAAGAAAAGAAACTAAAACGAGCCCCGTTTTCGCATTGGACCAAAAAAACCCGGGTAACCGGGTTGTAAACCCGGGTTTCGGATTTAAACTCCGGTACCCGGACCGGGTTCACCCGGTTTTCATAATTTGGGTTTCGGCCCGGTTTTAATCTTGACCGAAAACCTCATCCGGAAACCCGGTTATCCAGGTTCCGGGCCGGACCGGTTAAAAACCGGTCCGGATGAACAGCCCTAATCATGATCATATATAATATGCTTCCCCATTGGGAGTTTGTCGTTGTTGCTTGCTGCTGATGTTAACAGTTGTATTGTTCTTATGCATGTGAATTTTCAGTTGGAAAGGTGACCTTTTTGCTGATTTGCATGATCCCAATAGATTCGTCAATTTTAAAAAAGAGATATGAATTTGTCCCCACCACTTTGTCTGCATCATATATTACACAAGCTAGAGTTCCCTCAATTCATGGCCAACAAAAATTGATCCTTCCAAGCAAGCTGCCATATCACTCACGGATCACTTCGAACGTACATGACCTAGCTTATAAAGTATGTTTGCCTCATTTGTTTTTAGATCGATTCTTGGCTGCTGTAATGCAAACTATGTATAATACAAATGCTTCTTGACCCACACCTGGCCATATTATATGCACGTATGTACATATATAGCAGCAGCTAGCTAGCTAGCACGCACGTACAAGATCGATGGAGCAACGTTTTTCCTCTTCCTTTGTTTGAATATCTCTTTTGCCAGGCGTGACCCGCAATCCGAGGGGCTCTGGGATCATATATGTGTTTGTATGTTGACCGTGCATGCACATGATGATGTTACTTAATTAAGTAATTAGTAGCAGTTTTTCTTCTTAACGATCAGATCGATCGATGGTTGTCCTTTCAAGTACCATCTGTACAAACCCACCACAGAGAATCCGCCAAACACAAAATGATAGGCTGCAATAATAATAATAATAATAATAATAATATATAATTAATAAAGCTTGTTTCATTTCCAATTAATTAATAGATACAATCGATCGCTGTTATTACATAATTTATATATAATATGCATGTATGTATTTGTATATATGTTCGAATCTACCGTAGATCAGAATCGGCCAAACATAAAACGAGGCTTCTTTCTTTTTCTTAAAAGATACATGAATTGTTATATATACGTTAGCTGTATCTGCTTCTTTAATCACTACAACAAATGCTAGTATTTGCTGCGGTCTAATTTCGTAGCAAAAAGTCTTAAAATCACAGCAATGCTTATTTTACTGCGATTTTCAAACCATAGGTGAACTGCCGCAATTTAAGCGTGACTTTTGCCAAAATTTTTGCAGCAATGTAACTGCCAGAAAATTGGAACTATTTCCAGCGAAAAATAATCGCTGAAAATAGGTTTAAAACTCAGTAAATTATTTCTATTTCTGGCAGATGAAAGTCACCAGAAATAGTCCCTTAACTATAAAAAATTATTTCCCGTGAATGTTACTCGCGGGAAAAGTTTTTTTACAAAATAAAAAATAAAAAAAAAATTGCACTAAACAAAAGATATTAACTTGCAACCGGAGTAATACAAGGTTACTAAAGATATATATGTACCATCATATACAAGGTTACCAACTTACCACAGATATACATATATATTATGTCCAAGTGTTATCAATATGCCTAACACAGAGGCCAGAGGTTACACCTAAGTAGGGGTGTAAAAAAAACCGATAAACCGGTAAACCGGATCGGATCAGACCAGACCAAACTGGTGGCATCAGTCCGGTTCTAAGATTGGTTCGGTCTGGTATCGGTTTTAATTTTTTTAAAACCGATCAAAATCGGTCCTGTTCCAATTTTCTTTTTCTAAAATCAGACCAGACCGGACCGAACCGATTTATATATATATTTTTTAATTTTTTATATTGTATATAATATTTATATATAATATATAACTATATATAAAATAGTTTTATACTATATAATAAATTACTAATTAATATAATATTAAATTTTAAAATCTTATATCATTTTGCTTATTGTATTAATAGTTATACTAATATTATATAGTGCATATTAATAGTTATACTTATACTATATCACTATATATTATAATATAATATAATATATCATTATATTATATATTATAATATGTCATTATAGTCTATAATACAATTATAATATATATTATAATATACTACAATATATTATCACTATAATATTATATACTATATTATATATATTATATAATATATAATATAGTACATTAAAACCGATAAAACCGAACCGAACTGGACCAGAAACTGGTAAAATCGGAAAACCGGTTTAGGAGGGTAATCGGTACGTAATCAATTTTGAAAAATATAAAACCGTTATATACCGGTTCGGTCCTAAATTTTGTTTAAAACCGGACCAAACCGAACTCGTTACACCCCTACACCTAAGTTTATTAGCAGTAGGGAAATTGTCAAGGAAATTGATTTTCACCACTATGGCTTGAAGATAGAAATACAAATAACTAGAAACATGCGTCTCAACTCACAATAAAGAAGAGTAAATATAATTGAAATATTATTAGAGGAGACATAAATAACCAAAAACTTATGGTAACTACTTACTCTCGGCAGCACAGAAAGTACTTGCTAATATTGTTACAAAGAAAAGGTGAGAAAAATTATTAAAATCTATTAATTGTTAAAATGAGGCAAATATCAATCTTAAAAAAAGAAGAGAAAGTAAAACAGAAAAGCCAAAATCCAAACCTAGATTTGGTCATGCAGACAGTGTGTTTCTAATAATAGTCTAACCATGGAGAAACTAAGCTTTCTACTATACAAACTTTGCTATTTTTACTCTAAAACATAGGATGCCCATGAAGATAGAGAAAAGAGCATGGAATCAATTGCAATGAATCTAAGTACATGTAAAGTTGCAAAAAAAAAATTCTCTGGAAGGATAGGTTAGTTATAAGGGTAGGCATGCAACCATGGAAGAAGAATAGGTTAGTTATAAGGGTAGGCATGCAATGGCTTTGTTATGAAGTTACAATAATTTTACTTACGAAAAATTATTGCTACATCATGTAAGCTAGCAGCAGCTCCAAAAGTTTGATAGAGAAAGACAAGTATAACTAGAATGTTTGGAAACTCAAAATTAATGGGGTTCTCTATATATCTAATTAATTGGGACTTGTAGCTAGCAAGCAAGCTATAAGCTGGCTAATGCTCATTATTTGTGAACATGAAACTAATAACACTACTCTCAAACCGACTTGATTTCATGCTGCACTCACCACCAAATTTATAAGTTGGTTGAGTTACAATTTTAAGCTACAGTCCACCTTTTTTCTACAAGAAATCTTCTACTCAGCTCTTTATCAACAGTCACATATTTTTCTTTAATTTTGATAAGAAATAAAGAAATATATATATACATACTGAATATATAGGATGTGTGCAATATCCTTTAAAAAAACTACAAACATTAAAATTCAAAACAAAATAAAATCAAATACCACTCAAAGAAGACCCCAGGAACATAAACTTAAGAGTTTCCATTAAGCTTTTATGTCATTAAAAAGTGCAGTTACTTATCAAAAGGAAATTCAAACCAAAAATAAAAAATAAAAACTGCAGTTATTCCCTCTCACCAAATCGTCCACATAATGCAAAGAGGTTGAGTTGTAACCTCTTTTAACAGTGTGATACTTAGGCTATTATTCTTGAAGAGAAGTGTTAAAAAAATACGTTCTCATCCCCACTGGTTTAACACATATAAATAAATGAGAACAGGGCAAAAAATAGGCAGTTAATTCTATTTCATTTCTGAAATGAAAATAAGGCAAAAAATTCCTTTTCACCTCCTCAATGGTTGCACGATTTTTTACTCTATCCACATTTCCTCTACTTGGTTACACACCCAACTAAACAAGTATCAAAGGAAAATAAATGAGAACTCGAATTTGGAAGCTACTACACACAGTCAGCCAATAGCAGATTTTTAGAAAAACAAATAGCATGTCACGGTTTGCTTAAGCATAAATCCAACCACAAGAGGTTTTTAGGAATTAAGAGTGTTACCTGACATGTTCTTCTTCTTCCCAGGGTGCGAATTTAAGCATCAAAGCAAGGGAAATAGAAGTGTGTGATCTGAAGGAATGGAAGAGGACTCTCGGCTGGAAGGAAAACAAAATTTTCAGAGCAACCCTAGGTTGCCATTTGGTGTAGAATCAAAACGCCCAAAATTTAGAAGCTTACATATGTTTATGCCTCTCCTTTAGGAGATTTACGCTAGGGTTCCACCCTTTGGAAATGAAGAGACGAGCTGGAAAGAAGGTCAAGGGTTAGGGTTTGGGCTCTCTGGAAATGGGGAAAAGGAACAAAGCAAGAGAGAGAGGAGTAGAGCGCGAGAGAGAGAGAGAGAGAGAGAGAGAGAGAGAGAGAGAGAGAGAGAGAGAGAGAGAGAGAGAGGAATTCTGTGGTTTAGGGCTTTCTGGAAATGGGGAGGCCGAACACAGAGAGAGAGAGAGAGAGAGAGAGAGAGAGAGAGAGAGAGAGAGAGGAGTAGAGTGCGAGACAGAGGGAGAGAGAGGAAAAAGAAAGGACGGGTTATTAATTCCTTTTTTATTCCGACGACACATTCTCGCCGCAAAAAGTCCTAAAATCGCAGTAAAAGGTTACGACAATTATATTCCCGCCGTAAAATTTGTTAAGCTGATTCATTTACCGGTAGATTTATTACGGCAACATTTTGTTGACATAAAAAGTTGCGAATTGTGGCGATTTTCCTCTCTTAGATGAATTGAAAATGCCGCAACAGTGCAATGATTTGTTGCGACAACAAAAACTGCCACAATAGGTTTTAAGTCGTCGTAAAAAGATTATACAATAAATTTGGAATTTGCATTTCTCAACTTTGAAATGGAATTATGCGGCGAAATGAAAAAAGTCACAAATAAATGTCTTTTTGGGGTGATTTCTTTTGCGGCGAAATGAAAATCGCTGTAAAAAGATTATACAATGAATTCTCCATCAGTATTTCTCAACTTTGAAATGAGAAACATCCAAATAAATACCTTTTTACGGCGATTTTAATTGCTGCGAAATTAAAACCGCCATAAAAAGCCCATTATGTTGTAGTGTTTGTCTAAGCCCAGATACTTTGAAAATTCAATATTATTTCCTTCTAGATTTTTCATGATCATGAGTTATACCCGTTAATGTGTGTGTATACACACACACATACTTTTAAACGAAAGTTTTTTAAAATGTATTATATCAATCTGTGTAATCGTTAAACAAGCTGACTAATGAATACCTAAAATTATTGATATCATCTTTAGCTTTTATGCAAGGCTACCCTGATAAGACTTCCAAAGTGTCTTACAACGGTCAAGTCAATATACATGAAAAATAAGACTGATGCTTTCCTATAAGAAAACTACTTATTTGTTATTAATTATTTTTTTTAAAAATAACTATTTATTGTCAAAATAAGTCTAATTATTGTTATAAATAGTCATTTTTATTGTAAATAACTCGTTATAAATACTTATTTTTCTTGTAGTGTACACTCCAAGAAGTATCAAGACGATGATTATGAGCATGTATGAGAATAGGGTTGGCAATCTTTAACACAATATTATGGCATGCACGAATTCGACAATAATTAGATATGAAACTCTTGAGAGGTTAGTGTAATAAACTAAATAGGTTGGGATAAGGTTGACTCATATATGACCGAAACTCAATTTTACACCACTCAAACTCAATATGAGACATTCAAAGGTGACAATTTTTGTCACAACTTGGGTATTGGGCACGAACCCAGTTTGAGTATAGCAGGCAATAATGGAGAGAATTAACTTGTTTAATTAAACATGTTAGGACGTTAGAATCAACTCATATATGATACAAGTACTTTGACGTGATAAAAACATGGAAACATGAATTACCAGCTAACCCTATATATGTGGGAATGTGTAAATTAATGAGGCTGTTGCATATTCAGTACGATATGCACTTATAAGCTCCATGGAGAGTTGCTATTATAATGTCAAGTGCTGCCATCTAGTTGGAAGGACCCATGGATAGTAAGACTTTTTTTATACAATAATTGGGTATACTGCAACTTTCTCCTAAATCCTATCATTTTCAATATGCAGAAGTGCCTCGTACATATTCTATGAGGCATGCAGCCGTTAGTGATCATGTGGTAGCAAGGTGAGTACGTCGAAAGTTATCATCTACATTCACAGTGGGAATACACCTACCTGATGGCCTGTTTGAACTTATCTTGTGAATAGCGTAGTACTCTTGCCTTGATCAGTTGCTTCGGTACTGTCGAAATGGTTTGGCACATTTCATCATTAGATTAAGCCTAGCTAGGTACGTAGGACTAGATGGCTATTTTGGGTACCACGTACATATATGTATTTTCATTCTTGGTTTGTGTTGTTTGTGTTAAGAAACTTTTTTTTTTTTTTTTTTTTTGGGTTTATGGTCCGGAAATCATGCACACATGAAAAACTACTAAAAATGAAAAGAAATTGTACTGTGGAAATTATACTCTTCTTATAATTATACATAAAAAAAAAATAAAATCAGGGAAAAAATATTTAGATTTCATTTCATCAAATATTAGGTCATGGCAGCCACTTAACGGCTGCTTCTTCCACAAACTAGTACTCTTTCGGAATAACGTACAAACTCTAAAGCCGCTAGCTGTCTAATTGTATGGTCTATTTTATACTCCACATGCATGCAATTCAAATAATTAATGATTCTGTATTCGAACCATCAACCATATTATATGTAAGAATCGAGGTAGTTATAGCCTGGCCACCTGCATGCATGTCCTCGGGAAAAGAGCATTGCCCTGCATTACCCAGGACTATTTTTTTTTTTTTTTTGAAATAAACTTGCTAGTTTATTGATCTTCAAATAGAATTACATCATCTCACTGAGAACAGTGGATAAGATACAGTTAGAAATTTCTTCCAACTCACATAGATCCTCATACAACACGAGAGCATTTCTAGCTAAAGAACTGGCTGCTTTATTGGCCTCCTTGTTGACTAAGTTGGCCGACCATGATAGACATGAGTTGAGGATGGCTTTTGCTTCTTCAACAAGAAGTCCTCCTTGACTCCAATCAGTGGCTCCACTCCCTAAGAGGTTTAGTACTTTTTGAGTTTCTCCCTCCACTATCACTGCTGTGGTACCAATTTCTTTGCTGAAAGTTGTAGCTATCAATAGAGCATATGATTCAGCAGTAAATTGGTCAGATGTCAATTGTCTTGTAGCTTGCAGAGATCCGATCACCTGGCCATTTGAGTCTCTTATAATAGCTCCAATTCCCACTTTTGCTGCTCCTTTATCAGTGGCTGTACCCCAGTTAAGCTTATAGAAATTCTCTGGTGGCTTCTTCCATAAACTGAGTGTTTGATCTGAGTTGTGGACAAGGTTGATCTGTGGCTTACCCGTGGCTTCCTTAAAGTCCTTCATTTCCTTTTTAGCCGCTTGAATTATTAGCCCAGGAGGAGAGTAGGAGTTTTCATGGAGCAAATTGTTTCTTCTGAACCAGATTAATCTAACTATGAGAGCTGCTTCTGCTAGTTCCTCTTTGTTTAATATCTCTATCATTTGTTTCCAAACCTCACTGAAAGAGATTCTATTTCCTGCCATTTTCTGAACTTTGATACATCCCTGTCCCCACACATCCTTGGCTGCTTCACAGTTCCATAGCACGTGAATCCCTGTTTCAGATTTCTGCTTGCCATTACCCAGGACTAGGAGTTCTTTAATTTGCAGTCTCGTGCCTAGCTAAGGACTAGTACTCACTGACCTAGTTACAGGGCGGGGGAATGCAGTCCCAAATGAATGATCGATAAAAATTCAGACTAAGATACAACCACTAGATAATACAAACGGTTATGATCTGGCTTAGCCCCCCTCCCCTAATTGCATGGCATTCATCGATCGATCTCTGTCTGGGACTTTTGTCTATGTCTTTCTGAGTCCTCGGCAATTGGCATGCAATTCTAGTTAGGAAGGTTGTCATTAATTAATTAGATCTTTATCGTTTTATCCTACTTATATTATTAAATATGCTGTATGCAGGTTGAGCTGATCATGAGCACATCATCAAATTCAGATATCTTTTGATTGTATTTCATTTTAAATTAATAGTATAAAACAAAAGCAAAAGAAAAACAATTAATAATGTTTATTAATTAATTAATTAATATATATATATATATATAATATATATAACATGTTCCAGTACGTAGTACTACTAGACCGACCACGTATGATTTCTTATAATATTACAAGCTGTACGTACGTTTGAATTGCAAATTAAATTCAAGCTTTTGTCACTATATATGGAAAGAGACCATACTAATGAGTCTGGTCGTTCTTCATAACTCTTTGCTTGTATTTCTCATGCATGTTCTTCTCTGGCCTATTCCAAACGTAGCTGTTGAGGAGAATTTGTTCGTCTTGGGATCTAAATTTATTGTACCAATTTATCGCTTACCATGGACTGGACTCAAAATGTCTCAGTGGTCCCCAATTGTCCTATATTATATATTATCCAACTGATTATATACATATATATATATATATATAAATATATATGTCTATATCTATGTGTCCTCAGTCGGTTTACAAAAACCAGCCATTAATTAATATTGCTTGTTATTTTCTACCAACTTTGAAGACGTAAAAGATGGAGAATTGTATATATATGCAGTGCTGCCAAAACAACATTAATTTGTTCCTGTTTGTGAGAATTATTGAGGAGAATATCTCGTTGGCCTTAAGAGAATATCTAGTGTAGTAGACGACAGTACTGTTGATGGCGTAGGAATACTACAAGTTTTTAAATAAAATTAATGATGAATTTGACTAATTAATCTAACATATCTTGAGCCATCATCTTTACCCATGATGGAGTATGGGCTTAAATATAGTTCTAGTTAGGCCCTCCCAAAGTGTGGGACTTGGGTCATGACTCATGCTATTCATGATGGTCTGACCCAATGAAAATGCCGGGAATTTAAGAGAAGAGATTGTGACATTGACAATATTAAGTATTGACTTATGTATGTAAGTGATATATGAAATTTTACATTACTTAGAAGAGAAATTATTATGCTTTATTATAATTTCAATGAGGCTCCAATTATACTATTAACCAATCATTTTGGAATATAGGCTCAGGTGTGGCTAAGACCTCTCATGGGGTGTTACAATCTTAATTTTTCTTTATTTGTATACTACTTACAAGAAATCTATTTGAGTAGATTAGAGAAATTAAGAGGCTCTTTATAGACTTTTATCCAAATCTCCATATATAGATGATCATAATGCTTCCAAAATGACATATTGCATGTACTTGATAAATAATAAACTGCTATTGGTGTACTCATAAAATTTGAAAAATTATCTAGTTGAACACAAACATGACACAATTATGTCATCAGGCCTTTATGGTTTAAGGCTGGGCTGGGCCTTTGATTTTGGATTTGTAGCAGAAACCTGAGCCTGGCTCAGTGTTGCCCAACTATATCTCTTATTATTACCATGTTCAATTTCCCTTGGGCCTGAAGCTTTCAGGCTTGCAGAATGTTTTCTTTTTTGTGAGATTCTCTGTTTGGATCAGTAACCTCTTGACCTTGGAGATCAGCAAATAAAAGTCCAACTTGATTTTTCTTTTTATTTATTTACTGAGAAATAATAATACCCATTGTGATGAGTAATTAGGTTTAATCATTTATATTTGTCTTAACACTCCTCTTATGTATAGGCTAAACTCTCCCTCATAAGTGGGTCCAACACATAAAATATTTAATTTAATAAATGAAGTATAAAGTCAGAATGTGAATTCAGGATCTCTACTCTTATACTATGTCAAATTGTCACTAATCTCAAAAACTTGAACGGATGAAAAGAAATAGATTTAATCATTTATATTTATCTTAATTGGCAGCGAACTCTCAAATGTAAAAGAATACATAACTCAACATTCTTAAAATTGACAATGTCTGTATTTTGAGTATAAACTTTATAAAACAAATTCTTTCTATTTTTTTTTCTGAAGTAGTTTCGCTCACAGTTTTCGATACCATAACTATATATGAATATTTACGTGGTTTTGGTATATGCTATGGTTGTACGTCGTTATTTAAATCCTATATAATTTAGGGATCCAAGCGATCAGAGCTCAGTGTGAACAATGTCATGATCCTCTGAAGATGATCTGCTGGTTTCCGCAACTTGAACATCTTCTTGCTGATTGATAAAGACGTATTCCTTGTCACGGGAAGATAGGCAGTCAGCCGAAGGTTGTACAACTCCGTAGCCAAAGCCTTCGGCAGAGTTGCAGTAGGTCTCTACTGTGCCATCTTTCTTCTCTAAGTTGATGTTGCTAAGGACAATGTTTCTGCATGGAACTGTGTCACTGCAAGCAAATTTCATGGCCTTTGCACTCTTTGTTGTCCCTCTAATGTTCCGGTAGACAATCTGGCTTATATTTACAGCGGACGTCTGAAATTAAATGATTGAAAAATTATTTATATGTAAATGACATGAGATCTTGACACGATGAGAAAATGATAGTTAAAATGACTACAGAGTACTATTTTTTAAACAAGAATATGTACAAAAAATCATAATTTCCAAAGATTTTGGTTTGGTTGTCTTAGTTCATTACATGCAAGACATCGATCACAACAGGAGATTTCACATGATCATGCGATGAAAGGAGATTGATGACTGTTATAACCTGGTTTTGACAAGCGGTTGGAGAATCGCAGTAGAACTGATCAATAATGATGGGATTTGACACATCTTCCATCCTCACATTTTGGAAACGAACTCCGCGAACATAACCAGAACCTCCCTATTCCAAACGCCACAGTAATGAGATCACCTCATAACCCAAAGAATTATAGTCTCAAGAATGAAGAATTTAGCCCGACCAAAGGTCTTTGACTTCTAACAAACTCGCTAGAATTTTGGGTCTAGCGAAGTCTCAACTTTTGCATATCTGATCCAATTTAAACTCAGCCTATACTCAAATCTATTCGTAACTAAATGAGACTAAGTTTTATCATTGAATATGCATGCCAACATGATAATTTTTAACTTAAAACCAGCTTTACCTGCCAAGTTTTAATCCTAAGGCCATTGGTAGTCTCCTGAAGGAATGCTGTATCCACGACGACCTTCGAGACTATACCGGTAGAGTTGTCTTTCCCAAGGCTTCCAATGCTAAGAAGAACAATTTTGCAGAAATATAAGTATCGTACAAAAAAAGTTCAGTACTTACAGTTTTCTATTCTATACTTTGAAGTGTGATCATATATAATCTGCCCATTTTTGCTAATTAGTTACTCCTTCTGAGGTAATGGGACTGGAAAATTCAAAGAGAGTAATCCCAACTTAAGATGGTACCTGATTCCATGTCCTGGTCCACAGTAGATCCTCTTCATCTTGATTCCAGTGCTAGCATTCACAATTGAGATGCAGTCATCCCCTGGATATTACATGCAGAATCACCATCATGGAACAGAAATTCTTCGTATGTTTCCCTAGCTTGGAGGCTAGGACATCAACGTAAAGTCTCTAAAGACTAATCAAATCGAAGACAACTATTAGTAAAGTAGGTTCCATTATAATGAAAAAGTATTTGTGTTGTTAACTCTTTTATCACTATATTAAATGGTGTATTGATGTACTAAGCTTGCTAGGAACAGAACCCGTATCGGTCTGGATAAGGTTTGAACCTGTTCCAATTTTGCAGTCTTGGAGAGAAACATCAGTTGATGCACTGATATGGATTCCATCGGTGTTTGGACTGTCTCCTGGAGCCGAGATTAGTACTCCCAAAACTCGTATGGAATCAGACCGAGAAATAACAAAATGCATCTGTTGGCTGTTCTGGATAGTAAGGCCCTTTATCTGTACAGCTGAGCTTGAATCTATCGTTAGTGCCTGCAATAAAACTCGCAAGTCAAAATTATATTTGGCAATCCTAGTCCCACATGCATGTTCAGCATGAATTCTAGACCTCTTGCATGTAGAAATGGTAACAAGGAGATAGATTCTTACTGTTGGTGCGCCTCTGCATGGCTGTAAAATCGGGAACAAGCAAAAAGAAAAACAGGGGTTACTGTTATTTGGAAATGATTTTCTTAGACATATATAAAACCAAACTTTATGTTAAAATATTACGTTTGATTTGTTCTTTTTGCAAGATGATGCCCACCATTTGCTACCTGAGCCATCAATAACTCCACCTCCTTGGAAAAGAACTCCATTTAGTTGGTAAAACTCAAGCCATGTTCGTGGGAACTTTGGATCCCAGTCTTTTGGCTCAGCTGGTGCTCTTATTGTTCCATCAATCTGCCCCAAAACAAAATCACGGTATAATTCTGACCATGATGATATATAGAAACACCTAATTGTTGTAAATGGTTTATAAAGACTTTAAACATATCGGTTACAAAGATCATGAGCAATTTAGAAAGTTAATTTTGATATCATGTGATAGAGTGAAAATAAGCATATTAATTACCTGAATAACTAATCTGTCTGAGCATGGCCCTTGAAATCTTGTCGCATTAACTAGATATGTTCGTCCTTGGGGCACCAAAAATACTGATCCTGGCGTAGAGCATGCAATGTCCCACGCTTTTTGGAAAGCCTGATTGTACAATAGGATTAGAACAGAACAATCAACGTACATCGATCATAAAAATATATATTTTCATTAAATAGTAATGGTTGAATATGTTCAAGTCGGGGAGATCGGAATCTGTATTCAAATGATGTTCATTCACTAAATTAATGCATCTGAATCCAATGTATGAATGTTTCTTAATTAACGAACACAGATTTACCTGGGTGTCATCAGAAACTCCATCTCCAACCGCACCAAAGCTATCCACATTCACAAGAACCTTGGAACCTCGGTCACTGGTCCATGAAGATATTGGGGAAGATTCCATCTCATTCTCTTCTTCCATTTCCCAGCAAATTTGATCTAGTTCTTCAAGCATGCCGATGTCGTCAATCCCCACGTTTCCTGCAACTCCATGATGAACAACTATCAGCATACCAAGAAAGGAGAACAATAGGAATTTGTCCATGTTTTGGATATATTTTTGCAAGACTGATTTATTTGTATAAATTCAATGAACACATTGGATTATAATTTATATGCACAGATTAGTGAAGAAAATGAAAGGTTTTGTGGGATATATGGCTTGGCTTGAAAGTAGATGAAGGTGTTGCATTTTTATACATGCCCATACTTTAAGTTCAAGGAATTTTTTTTCCCCTAGTTCTTTGCTTTACTCTTCAACCAGTGTACAAGCAGCCTTTCCCAAGGAAAAGAAAATATAGAAAACAAAGAAATAAAGAAAGGGTCGATCGGTTAGACCAAACAACAAGCACTCCGAATACAAACCCAGCTGTGCATTTCATGCTCTCCGAATTCTTTAAGCAAAAAGAACTATTCTTTAAGCAAAAAGAACTATATGTTCAATTATTATACTAACATTATTTTAGTTGAATAATTACAAATTTACTTGGGACAAAGTTAAGCTATCATTGCTCGACCAACTATATATACGGTTGTGAATATGAATATGTATAATTAATATTGTTAATGGCATGCTTCATACGCCTTTAGGCCAGACTATGGAGCTTGAGTCTTCACTTACTTGCACACACAAAACCACTTCCAACTCCAGCAGGCTAATGGGTCTCCGGATGGAGCCTGCGATACTTAAGTCAGTTTCGTTTAGAGGAAAATTCTCAAAGTATGGGAGTATCGTTCAGCTTACCTCCCTCTAGTGTTTGAGGGGGACACTAATACCCTATCCCCAAAGCAGCTCCATCCCCTTCCCTCCTTGAGTGGCTTTTGCTAGAGCCCCATAAATGCAACTTGGCTTGAGAAAGGGAGAGGTCAGATCGTACTATCCCATCGAGGTGACATGCTGCTCCTTCCCTGATGGTAGAGGCGCTGAGCGTCTCTTGGGTCCTGGCCCACCCGACCTGTCGGCTTGATCTAAGTCCTCCTGAGCTGGGGGGTGCCTGTAGTTATGTGGCCTGGAGTTAGATGGGCCTAGGTTTGGCCTTGGGCTGGATGGCATCCCGACCTGGGTTAGGCCAAACTCTTAGGGTAAATTTTCCCCTAACAGTTACCCCGCCAATTCCTATAATAAGATTTCGATGGGAATTCCAACAATTAATGGCTCTTCTACTTCTGATACGACTTGGCCGAAATCATTTTCCCTTCCTCATTGCTTGATCCCCGAGGCTAGCATTGATGGCCCCTCGCATGGTTGGGTCCTCAATCGGGTGGATTGGCCATTCATTTTCCTCCCGAGTAATATGCTCAAATAGCCTTCCTATCACACCCATCGTGATCCACTTCGTTTCGTGTGCTCAGTGGTTTGAAACTGCCCTTTCCACATTCCTTTTCTGTCATTTCGAATTCGTCAAGATTGGGTGACTACTCTGCCCCTACCTCCCAGGTAGGCAAACCATCTCTTAGGTCGCGTGATTTGGTGGCAGGCCCTAGAAGAAGCTCGCGATACTTGGCCCGACCTCACTGGCAAGGATTTCTTTCTCACTCACTCAGTGTCAAATAGGAGGTGCAACCTTTGTGATTTTGTTTTTGCTTCCCCCTTAGTTTGCCTCGAGCCGGAATATGACAAGAGGACCTTGGGCTTCAAACAATTCTTTTTAGTTTCTGGTCCCGGGTAGGAGTACCTCCCGGGGTAGTCTGCAGGACAAAGCTATCCCATTTGGGTGAATTGGGAGGTGGTGTTTGAAAGGAAGCTCCCTAAGTCGCTGTCAACGCCAAAGGAGGCCCGCCGCATCGAGATTGTGCTAGAATGGGTCGCTACCCACTCAAATGAAGTCTGGTCCAGCGCACTGCTGAGAGACAGCAGTTTGCGGCAATACCTTCCCGTGCATTTGGCTTTGCACCTAGTTGGGTCTTTGACCCCGTTGGGTCCACCAATCGTTCGTCACGTCAGCAATCAATCAATCCTCCAATGGAAGGAAATGGAAAGAAGTCGCGACAGAGCTCCCCGGACGAGCCAAATTCTGATGACGGTGATGCCCCCAGATTCCCTGGTCAATCTTTAGTAAGGACTTCCACCCACCAGCCCCACCCGCGAAGTGGTTGGGGAGGGATCACCTCTCTCCTGCTTTAGGGAGTGCTGCTTCGTGCCCTATAGACGATTGGAGGGTCAGCATTTCCCTCGCCTAGTCACGCTTCTCCCTCATTTTTCGCGGTTGCAGGCGACATGGCCTTGCTCTCCCCAGAAGGAAGGCACCTGGCTGCCTCGTTTTTCAATGTCTCCCGAAACTACTCATCTAGGAGTCAGTCGAGCTGGAGAGAGGCACCTGAGGTGACCATTGTGGGGTGACCCGAATTTGGGCATCCTTTGGTCGGTGTTTTAGGTTCTCTAGGTCAGATCTGGTCCTAAACTCAGATTTTCTTTTTCCAGGACTCTTTCGATACTTTCCTTACAATTTTACTGGGTGTTTGCTTGACAGGTCACTAGCCGGCCATTGACCCCTGTAGTGAACGATCAGGGTGGGCCCGGCTCTAGGGATCTCCAACCTCTTTTTGCAGTTCTTGCAATCTCCCCTCAACCCACGGTAGACATACGGCTCCCTGAGGGTGACACGAGTCTCCCTGAGAGTGACACAGGTCTCACTCCAGCCTTGGTGGAGCAGCTGCGAGATGCATAATCTAAGTTGCAGGGGTCCCAGGAAGAAGTCACCATGTGTTATCTTGATATGGTGCGCGAGTCAAAGGTACAAGAGACCCTGGAAGGGGTGCTCTTTCATAAGACGGAGGAGCAGGAGGAACTTCGAGCAGCGCATGTCTCTCTCTACAAAAAGTATGATTCTGTGGTGTCTTCCCATAAGTTTTTCAAAGACAAGTTCCTAAAAATCAGCCAGGACTTCTTCAAGCGGGTGAAGACCATCAAGGCCTTGAAGGCTAAGAGGGAAGAGCTAAGGTCGACGCTTCAACAACAACGGTTAAAGCTGTCAAGAGTGCGAGGGGTCAGGGACAAGGCATGGCACCACGAGTTTCTTTTTGGTAGGGAGGCGTTGAGGGTATATCTGTTGACCCCGATGTGAATTGCTTTTGCTAGACCCTGAGTTCTCGGCTCCGGGCCCTGTTGCTTTAGAGGCCGAGGCTCGAATATAGGTGGACCTAGTCCCTAGTGCATTTACGGATGCGCCCGAGACTCTAGCAACAATCAAAATGCCTCCGGAAGTGGACCCCCCGAATTGGGGGAGGAGCCATAAGTCAGCTCAGGAGAGGGGGGGACCCTTCGCTTTGTTACCCCCTTTTTTTTATTCGCATGTATATATGCATTGAATCTTTACTCTTGATATATTGGTGACTATATAGCCTTAGTTTGGGCTGATTTATTTAATCTGATTATGTTTGTGGTGTATGCACCCCCTTGACTCATGCCCTGGACTTTCATCTTTTACTTCCTTTCTTCTTCTTCTCTCTCTTTCTTCTTTCCTTTTCTATGTTTGTTGTTTTTTGTTGTTTTTCTTTAGGCCGCGTTGGAAGCAAACTCCACATGTTTCTTTGCATACGAATTAACCAATAAAGACACGCGTCTTTCTTTTCCAAAGGGACGCTTCAAATTCTGCTTTTCTGTTGCCCTTACTGTACTTGCCTTTCAACCTTCCCGAAGTAGTGAGTTTATGGCTATCGTTTCTTCTACAAACTCGGAAGGATTTTGAATAGTCAGTCATTCATAGCTCATATGTTGGTTGTCCTGCCTTTATAGCATGGATGCCATTTTCCCATGCGTGCCACAAAATATGCTCTGGTGGTTTTTGCGAGATTCGCGTCTCATCTGATAGAGCCCTTCAACGTGCATATACTCTGAACCTCAGGATGTGAACCGTCATTCCCAGCCTATCTTCCCACCAAATCTTCATTCCTGCTTCCTCAAGCGTTCTGAAAGTCCTGCCTTTTCTCTTTCTCCCTTACACTCATATTGGTTGCTCTTAGCTTCGATGGGTACCCTAGTTCAGAGTTGGTCTTGCGATGCCGAATCCTGTGATGAGTTTTATTGAAACACAAGCATGGCAGCCTCCTTGAGACTCTCATGGATGCCCCTCCCAAAGTTATGTTGTTCTTCATTACTGGGAGATGTCTTGAACAGACAGCATGGCCCCCCCAGCTTCACGGGACGGTTGTTCAATGGGTTTCTTGGCCTCAAGACTCCTCGTGCAGTTAGCGGTTTTTCCTTACATCCCAGTTGGCTCCTTTGGTAGGGCGTCTTCTCCTACTCCAGGCCTTCATCACCTAGTGTGGATGAACTCTTCGAGTTGTTACTTCTCTCGAGGGTGGACTCATACCCGCCGAGCCTGGCTTGGATTTTCTTGTTGGCCTTTCTCTTTTGTATCTCTTTGCATAATTTCTCGTTGTTGTGTCGTGATCTTTCGGTTGTAGTTTTTTTGACAATTGATGAATAAAATTCTTTATGTATGTATTTTTGCTTGACTGCCCGTACTTTTATTGCTTCTCATTACGCATGCCTTTCATGGGCAATGATGAATCGTTCGCTTTCTCTCATCATGGTGAATTGATGATTATCCTGCCAGTACCCCGCCAAGCATAATTGACCTTCTACCTTTGCTAGCCTCTGAGGCCATTTGTAGTGCAACCGGCTTGCACATAAGGTTCCCATCTTGCTTGAATTATGCCGCATAGCTGAATTCGTAATGGAAATTCCCTCGATGTGTTGTCATGTAGACTTGGCATATTTTCAATAGGTGGCCGAGGAGCGCGTAATCCAAACTCAACCAAGTTTGCTGCAAAAGTCAATGCACAGGTGTATATATGTAAATTTGACTTGACCATCACCAACCTATCTTACCAACTCAACGCGGCAGGACATTAGGGCCTCTGCGAGCTTAGCTGGTCTCCGGACCATCCACATTTCTCAGAGGGAGAAGCATATTTATTCCCTCGGAGAGCTTTCCCTTGTCAGGGAGGCTTCGTTCATTCCCTCATGGGAGCATTCCCGCTCAAGGTGCGTGGCCTCCAAAGAGGTTCGTCATTCTCTCAGGGGAGCCTTCGTTCATTCTCTTATGGTAGCTTTCCCGCGTTGGAGAGCATTCTTGCTCAAGGTGCATGGCCTTAGGGGAGGTTCTATGGTTGAGTTGGGTAGTCCAAGGACTATCCTTCGAAGGAAAGGTAGGGACGCCTCAAAGCGCACCCTCCTCTTATAGCCCTTTGGGGAGGTAATCGTCCTTTTGCTGCAAAAGGATGGGGTACCGTTCTGGTAGCCTTAAGGTTAAACTCGCGCTCATGCTCAGGGGAGGTTGAGATGGCCCAGAGTCAATCCTGCCTATTGACCCACATGCAGAGGGATTTCGTTAGGGCAATTTGTGACTGGACCCACTCCCATCCATTGACATAGCAAGAAAGTAGAGCTAGGATCGGGTCGGCACCATGTCCACTCCTCGTCATGATAAAACCAGGTAATGTTCAGACAACCTCAGGGCTAGACCTGCTCTCCTTCGCAGGGGAGGCGGTCTAACTGGGGTTAGTTCCATTTGTTGAACTATACATAGAGGTAGTTTGTTCAGGCAATCCCTGACTGGACCCGCTCTCATTAGTCGACACTCATGACGATGGTCAATTCATGCATCGTCTGTTAAGGACAAGTCACTCTCTGCCGCGGGAGGGATCGAGCAGCCTTTTGGCATTATACCCGTCTCTTTGATACCCCATAGGGAGGTAAGTTGGAAGGCCTAGGGCCACTCTTTGTCGCGATGGGGATGGGGTCAATTTGGAATTGCCTCAGGGCCAAGCTCACACTCCTTCGCAGGGGAGGTCGGGATGGCTCGGAGCCACCCTGCCCGTTGACCCATACGAGGAGGGACTCCTTTTGAGCAGTTTACGACTGGACCCGCTCCCATCTGTTGACATCGCAGAGAAGGTAAGTTTGGACCGAGCTGGTGCCGCATCCACTCCTCGTCATGATTGAATGGGGTAATGTTCAGGCAACCTCTGGGCTGGATCCACTCTCCTCCACAAGGGAGGTGGTCTAACTGGGGTTAGTTCTACCTGTTGACCCATACTTGGAGGTAATCTATTTCAGTAGTCCCTGACTGGACCCTCTCCCATTAGTCGACACTCATGACGAGGGTCGCCTCATGTGTCGACTATTAAAGACAAGCCACTCTCCGCCACGGGAGGGATTGAGCAGCCCTTTGGCATTACATCTGTCCCTTTGGTACCCCACGGGGATGTAAGTCAGAAGGCCAAGGGGCCCCCCGCTCTTCACCTCGACGGGATAGGGTCAATTTCGAGTTGCCCTAGGGCCAAACTTACGCTCCTTCCCAAGGGAGGTCCAAATGGCTCGAACCCATCCTACCAGTTGACCCATACAAGGAGGGACTCCATTCAGGCAGTTTGCTATTGAACCCGCTCACATCCGTTGACTTCGTAGGGAAGGTAAGTTTGGACGAGGCTGGTGTTGCGTCCACTCCTCGTCATGACGGAACGGGTAATGTTCGGGTAGCCTTAAAGCTAGACCCACTCTCCTCTGCAGGGGAGACGGTCTAACCGGGGTTAGTTCCACCTGTTGACCCATATGTGGAGATAGTCTATTTGGGTAGTCCCTGACTGGACCCGCTCCTATTAGTTGATGCTCATGACAAGAGTCTCCTCATGCGTTGACTGTCGAAGACAAGCGCCTCTCCACCGCAAGAGGGATCAAGCGGCCCTTTAGCATTACACACATCCCTTTGGTACCCCACGGGGAGGTAGGTTTGAAGGCATAGGGGCCCCATGCTCTTCTCTGCGACGGGGATGGGATCAATTTCAAGTTGCCTCAGGGCCAAACTCATGCTCCTTCACAAGGGAGGTTGAGATGGCCTGGAGCCACCCTGCCCGTTGACCCAAACGAGGAGGGACTCCGTTCGGGCAGTTTGCGACTAGACCTACCCTGTCCGTTGACATCGTGAGAAGGATTATTCATATGAACAATGGGATCGAGTTCTCTGGGGCACAATCATTGAAATAATCATGCATTTCTCATTAACGAAAGCTATACTGGTATCCGTGGGTCAATAATAACAAAGAAATATAAATGCATGTTTTGGGCATTATCGGTAAAAAATTCGTAGATGTTCGATATTCCATGGGTGTTGCAATTCGCTCTCGTAGGAAAATGGCAACCAATACGTCCCAAGGCGGTTGCTGGCGACTACCACATAAGGGCCTTCTCATTGTGGTCCAAGCTTACCTTCTTCTTTGACCGCTACCCCCGTCTTTTTTAGCACAAGGTCCCCTACCTTGAATGACCTAGGACACACCCACCAATTGAAACAACACTTTAACCTCTTTCTATATGCTGCCATCGTCATCTCTGCTTCTTCTAGAACCTCCCCCACCAAGTTGAGTTGCTCCTCTAGGCGTCGATCATTGGAGTGTTGCTCATAGTGGCGCACTCAGTGAGTTGGGATGTCGACTTCCACTAGTGGCATGGCCTCATGACAGTATGCCAAGGTGAATGAAACTAAAAACTTCAAGTAAGCGGGGTTCCTATGCTAAGTTTTACACAAATTATTGAGACTAAGGTTGACTTTTCTAAAAATTTTGCATGCTTTGTTATAAAATGAAAGCTTGGAAAAACAACATTGGTCGTTTATTTGCATTACTCATGAAATCTGTATTATAAAGGGAAAATATTTTTCTGACATGCATTATGTGGACATGAGCTATATGTTGTCATGCTATCTTTGAAATGTAAAAAAGAGAGATATTAAAAATTTGGAAAACTGTGCATTGATTTAGAAAGATACTCCAACTTTTGTTTTCAGAATGTGAGAATGATCTGAATATGCTTTGGTACTATGTTTTCTTTTGATATGGCATTTGAAAAAAAAAAAAAAAACCTTTGGCATGGTGTATTGAATTTGTATCTGACTCTGCTCTATTTGGGTTGATATCAACTTCTCTATCTCTGAGTGCACCCACTTTGAAAACAAAATGGTTTTTATATGGTCCTTTCCATGTACACAATCGAGACTCTGAAAATAATAAAGGAAAAATTTACTTTTGTCTCTGTCCGGTTTGGCCACCAATGATAGCACAATCTTACCACAGAGGTTAAACATGGTCTTCATTGTGTGAGATGCTCTGTTTTGATGTGATGATGATACTCAGGTTATGTTATGCCAAAATACTCTGGGTTTGATGGATTTTAAAACCCTCGCTCTATTACATTTGAAAATATGTTTTGTTCTGTATAATAATCCCGGAAGATATTTTGTTTTATATACTGTACTCTGTAAATGCTCATGTTTGCACGTTAATATATGTCATATGCTTACTGAGTTGTTGATAACTCACCCCTTTATCTCCATAATATTTTTTAGATATTTTTTATGATTTAGCTGAAAAACACGAGTAAGAAGTATTGGAAAAG
This sequence comes from Carya illinoinensis, assembly GCF_018687715.1. NCBI lineage: Eukaryota > Viridiplantae > Streptophyta > Magnoliopsida > Fagales > Juglandaceae > Carya > Carya illinoinensis. The sequence continues at coordinate 33,332,483 of NC_056756.1, forward strand.
TTCAATAATCATATAGAATAGGTGTGAAAGGGTACAAGTATTTTTGGGGATCATGCTTTGTAAGTTTCTCTTTGGTGGCTATTTTGGCACATCAAGTTATGGATAGTTCGAGTCTTTACAGAGTTGTTACTCTATTTTATTGAAGATTTTGGTTAATATTTCTGTGAGGGAATAAGGATTTTGGATTAAGCAAATGAATTAATATGTTATAAAATTTTCAGATTTTATAATTATGATATTGGAATTGATATTTAGTAATAATAACTAACTTTTCAGACCTACAAGACTAGTGTTACAACACAAGCTAATCCCCCAAGTTTCATCCCTCATTCTTTCTCGAGAACCTCTCTCTCTCTCTCTCTTTCCGCACAAAATATAAATAATAGTATTTTTCTTCATTCTAATCTTTGACATCCTTAACCTTTGGACCGATTAAACTCGCATTTGGTTTGATTCATTTATTAAATAAAATATTTAGGAATACAAAATTATGATCAATTAATAAATAAATTTGTAGAAAACTCGATCCAATTCGTATAAGCTCAGCAAAATTTGGTTTCTATGAGAGATATTTAAAAAAATTATTTTTACATTACTGAGGTATACAAAATTATTTTTTATCCATATGAAAAAAAAAATCTTTTTTAATAATAAATTCTAATTCTTTCCAAATGAAATGTACGAGGCGTACAGATTCTAGAACTCTATCTAATATTATTTAAAATTAAGAAAAAAAATAAAAAAACGGGTGGGGAAACGTATTTTTGCGATGGCACGTGCGACAAGAAATCTCCGTGTTCGGTCATAGATCGAGCATCGGACTGATTAAAATCGGGTTCTTCAGAAAGGAGCCCCCAAACTCTCTTGACCTAATTACTCCCAGAAGGCAGACCCAGAAGAACACCATCGTCTCGTTCGATCAAACATTTTTGTTGAGAGAACAATGGGGAAGCAGCCAGTGAGGATGAAGGCGGTTGTGTATGCTTTGTCCCCGTTCCAGCAGAAGATAATGCCTGGGCTCTGGAAGGACCTGCCCGGCAAGATCCACCATAAAGTCTCCGAGAACTGGTTCAGTGCCGTCCTCCTCCTCGCTCCCCTCGTCGGCACCTACACGTAATCTTTGTTCACCTCTCCTCTCTGTCTCGTTCTCTAATTTTCGAGATGAACGTTAGAGTTTCTCTTTTCCTATTTTAGATTGGTTTTATTTTTCTATACGAAGTTTTTCTATCTGTGACTTCGATTAGACTGTGGTATTAGATATATGATTCGGAGATTTTCTTTTGTTGTGAAAACTGTGATTCGAACTTTATACGAGGGACTGGTATTGGATTGAAATATGATAGTGGGAGGCTTGTTATTTGGGAAGACTTATTAAAAAAATTTGTTCTTTGGGAATACATAATTTTCACTGGTAGATTCGAGATGTTTATGGCGTTTTAAGGTTATTTAGATAGTTAGATGAGTCGAGATGATTTTAGATTAAAATTGAAAGTTGAATAAAATATTGTTAGAATATTATTTTTTAATGTTATTATTATTTTAGAATTTGAAAAAGTTAAATTGAGATTTGAAAAAGTTGAATTGTTTATTATATTTTGTGTAAAAATTTAGAAAAGTTGTAATTATGAGAGGAGATGAAATGAGATAAGATGGGTTGAGAGTGTTTCTCAATCCAAACGGCCTCTAGTCTCTTTTTCATTTAGATAGACTAAGGAGAAGACTGTTAAATGTATAACTAAACTTGCTTAGAACTTGAACCTACATATTGGGGGAGTATCAGTGGTGGGTGGGATCCTTTTTTTGAACCTCCCCCACCAAGAACATTTTGAAGGCAAAGTTGGGTCAGAAAAGAGAGTTTGATCCTTTTTTTGACAAAGAACCACCTATTAGATTTATTTAAAAAAAAAAAAAAAGAAAAAAAAAAAAAGAACCATCCTACTAGACTAATTTGAGATAGGAATGGCTAAACATTGTTCTAGGAAGCAAGCTAATGAAACCAAAGATCAAGAACATCTTTGTTTAACAAATTTCAGTCAAACAATCTCTTTTCTCCTTTATCCATCATACTATGATTGCTAGATGGCATGTCAAGATCCTTATTCTGGCATGATCCGGCAATTGAGCCTGCCATGTCAAGTCAACTGTAGCCCCAAGGTTACTCATATCTAGGACAAAAGGGTAGCACAAGAAATAGATGAATAGGAAAGGAAGTCAGCTGGTAAGTAGCTCCTGTGGTCTACACTCATATTTATATCGCTGTTCGTCATTGTTGGTAAGGAATGGGCTTCTTACTTGAAGAAACTCTGACTTCTTTGTGTAAATAACCCAACCAAACGTTTCCATCTGAAGTTAATAAAAACGGTTAACAAGTTAAAAAGGAAGGACCCAATGCCATTCACGGGCACTCAAACATATCATTGTGATAGGGTCTGTCCTAACCAGTGATTTGATTATATATCAGGTGTGGGAAATAATTAGTTCAAAATCATTGCAGCTATTGCAATTCTCTGGTATGCTACTTATATCCAGTATACTTTGTTTACCTGAAATTGAGGTGTATATCTCATTGTGGTTGGTACTGCTTGGGAGTTGGTTATACTGGGTTTTTAATGAGCATCTTCTGAGTCTACTGTTTTCTATTGCGGGATTTTCCACTTTAGCATCTTCAGAATCTGCCTTTTTCCAAATATTATGGGTGTATGTACACCAAAATAGCCATATGTATCTGGTAAAATCCTTGTATGAATCTTCAATGGACTAAATGTCCATGATTTTCTACTTTCGGTTGTAAACCCAAGTTAGGTACTTCTCTTGTATACTTCCTATATACTTGGGCTATGCCTTTTTCTCTTATGAATAAAACTTCTTGATTACCTATCCAAAAAAAAAAAAAAACGTGTATGGATCTTGCTTGTTGGAGGGAACCTCATTTCCTTATCAATAAGGTGAACTGGTGTTTAAATGTGGGGTTTGTTGTATCAACTTTTTTTGCTTCGTTCAGATGGTTGTCTGGGGTTGGAGGGTTTGAGTTGTCTGTACACCGAAATTGTCTCGTATGCTTGTGTGTGCATGTGTGTCTGTGTGTGCTTGTATTTGTGTAATCATCCCCCTCCATGAGCTATCGGGTAGTGGTAACAATGGCTCATGTTCACAGTATCAGCCTTGAAGTTTGCAATGTGATCACATAATTTCTTTTCTACTAACAGGTAATAGAAAATGTTGTTTGACATTCTAGGGTGCAAGGTAGACATTTTTCAACTTAGTGGTTTATAATGAGAGAAACATTTCATCTCCCTGCAGTACTTCAAAACTGAAGGTGAATTAGTGCTATTTGGTATGATATATATTTTGTGATTATGTTATTGATTGTAAAATGAATACTCGAATTCGTATGTTGCTACCCTAGTGGATGTTGACGGTGAGGAACTTGTAGGTGTGAGACAAGTTTCTTTGAGATTGAATTGGGCAGAAGTTTTTCATGATGTTGTTCATGAAAGATAGTTGATCAATGAACTGTCTGGAAGCATAAACATATTTTGCACCATTTTAGTGGCTCATGCACAAAGTTACTGCTTTTCTTCTGTCATGCATCATTGTACCATATGAAACAATGCTCAGAAACAGGGAAATGAATATGGACGGTGTGTTTTTAAGCTCAGCTGTTGTTGCGATCTGTAATTGCCTTACATTATTTTGTAATAATATTCATGGAAGTTGATTTAGCAGTGGATTTTGCTTGGAAAATGGACAAACTAATATGCTTCCTGTTCTTCCCCTTTTGTGAATTATATATCTTTTGATAGTAAATTGTGCCCATTAGCTTCCATCTGGTATACCTTGCAATCGGACTATTTTTCTCAGTTTATATCGATTGGATGCAGATATGTCCAACATTACCAGGAAAAGGAGAAGTTGGAGCACCGCTTTTGAAGTGCATAGATGTCCACTTTCACAGTAAAGCTCCTCCTCGTTTTGCTACAACTTTGATGAAGTTGTGTCAAGTGATTTGAGTTATTGGGAATTTTTCGGACAATGTTTGCCTACTATTGCTTGTTAAAATAAATTGGTGGATTCGGTCACCAAGTGTACGAGTCTGATGTAGAATGTGGAACTGCATAATTAGTGAGAGTGCATCTTCTTTAATAATTTCTAATCGAGCCAGTCATCATCAGGTCAATACTTTATATTTCATGCAGCCGGAAAAGTGAGATTCATAAGATGTGTTAGCTATAAAAGAATAAAAGATAATTTGCATTTCACTTACAAAAAAATCACTACATTTGTGAAAGAACACAAATGAAATTTGTAGTTGTGAAATACGTAACGGCCGTGCAATTCCTTTAAGATGTAAGCTTTATAGCACTTGTATCATGTATGGTTTTCAAACTCTCGTACTTTGTTTCTAGTTTGATGCCTGGTCTCGTTTAATAAACAGACCATTTTGAATAGATAACTTGGTTGATCCAAAATGTAGCAGAACCCGAACTTGACACATGCTTGACTTTGGGTCGAGTGAGAATGTAGGAACTGATGCTCAACATACGACTCTGGGCTAGGGTTAAATTGCAATAATTACATTTCTAATTAGATTTTGAGGGTTTAGAGAGAAACCATAAAAGCAATTCTTACTGCATTCATGGAATAAAAATAATTCACAAATACTGAGCAAAGCTGTAGTTTCTCTCTTCACCTTTATGATCTTTTAACCATTGTGTTCTTGGGAATTGATGGTGATATGAGTTGGGAACTCTTCTTGTAAAGCCATTCAAAAGAGAAACGAATTTGACTCTTTGTTTTAAAGGCGCGTACATGTACAGCTTTCCTTAAAATAATTTTTGCCCCCACCAATTTAGATCCATTGGCATGTACTATGTTAAGGAAAAAATTGTATCTAGGAAACAATGAAGTCCATAAGAACTATGTCGTTTTGGTTGCGTTATATGCACTTAATGAAATCAAATTAGAACTCCAAATGTTATTATATTCTGCCAAAATCTAATGACCATTAACTCTGCTGAGTAAATTGGAAGAGACAAACACTTAAAAAAAGGAAAGAAAAATTACTTTTTATCTTGGATTATTATATAGACATTAAAAGCACCTCTCCAATCAAGATATGTGACTTTGGATAAGTGGTTAATAATCGTTAGTCAGACGACATTTATTGTCTGTTGAGCAGTTTTCGGCAATTAAAAATAGTTTATGACGGTTTATAAACGTTTTTTTTTTTTTTTTTTTGAATCTCAACCGTCGAATCGCACTAGGAAATAAATGTCATTCAATATTGACTATTAGATCTGGTTTTACCGGGCAACCTTCATTGCTCGTCCGAGATTTCTCCTCATGATTATATTCACTTTGCTTTATTTACTTCCATGTGAAAGGTAGATTAAGTGCATGTTTAGAGTTGCGGTAGAAAATATTATTTTTTAATTTCAAATTTATAACTTAAAACTTAACGTAATAAGTTTTACTATTAAAAAACTATTTATTGTTTAGAATCTGTATGTCTATAACACTTTTAAACATACTAATTTGTTTGGAAACAAATTTAAAAAGTAATATTTGACATAAAAATGACATAAAAAGGTATATACTTGATAAAAATAAAATATTATAATAAAATAATAATGAAAATAGTTTAATAGATTTTTCAATAATTATAATGAAAACGAAAATTTCTTCAATAATGCATAAGTGATAGGAGAAGAATGAACAATATTGATAGGCAAAGTCTTGAGTAATTATACGGGAATATTAAAAAATATAGATTGGCAAAGTTGTCATTGTACTAAAATGATGAATGTCATTTTCGTAATGTACATAGCACGGTTTAATAAGGATTATTTTTTCTAAAGTGTTTCTGACAAAAAGTATCACTTTGGTGTTTTTGTTAAAACTTAATTTTCTACTTTCTTTTGGTTTAGAAATACTTTAATGTAAAACTATCAAACGGATAAATTTTATTATATAAGCATTTTATATTATTTTACCGCACTTTTTAGACCTCTTACCGCAATCCCAAACAGGCCCTAAAAACACTACTTAATACCGTTATTTCGACTAAATAAAATCACACGTTTGTATTCACATATTTATATGTCAATATAATAATTTTGAGAATTATAACATTTTTAAGTTGTCGTATGCCTTTTATTTTCATCTATCTAAGTTTCCATTTCAATTCAAAGCGAGTGATTCATTTCATATTCAAATTAAGTAATTTGACATTGAGGAGTATAATTGAATTGGTTCGGTCCAATTTTGGACATACCACACCGATTATATTCCTAAATCGATACTTTCGATTTTATCGATTCTAATCCGGTTCAGTCTAATTTTATCGGTATATTATATATATAATTTATATAATATGCTATATATTATAGTATATAATATAATGATAATATCTTGTAGTATATTATAATATTTATTATAATTATATTATAGACTATAATGATATATTATAATATATAGTAACATTGTATTAGTATAACTATTAATACTATCTACTATTATGATAATATATAGTTATTTATATAGGATTTTAAAATTTAATGTTATTTTAATTAGTAATTTATCTTATAATACAAGATTATTTTATATATACTTTTTATATCTAATATATAAAATTTTATCTATATAACATAAAAAATTAAAAAATATATTTATATAAACCAGTTCGGTCTGGTGTTAAAAAATAAAAAAATAAAATTAAACCAATTTCGACCAATTAAAAAAAAAATAGAATCGATATCAAACTAAACCAATTTAGAATTGAACCCAACTCACTGAACTCACTAGGTAGCTTCGTTCGATCTGATTTACCAATTCATCTGTTTCTTTTTCATCCCTACTACAACGTTGATCTACGGGCTACAGGCAAACAAACAAAGGCTAGGTTAGACTACCGCGTAGTAATGATCGTTAGACGTGCCGTTTAGCATAATTTTATATTTTTATTTTTATATTATTTTTTTAATATATTTAAATATTTACAAAAAAAAAATACACCAATATATTAACCATTACTTTTTTAATTATTAATTTTAAAAATAAAAAAATAAAATGAGCGTTCATTCAGAGCGAAGCGGCATGGTAAATTTATTCAACGAACGGAAAATACCATTCCTAGCCTGGTTTTTAACACAGCGACCACGCCTCCACGCTGGTAGTACGTGAAATGACCAAAAGGCCATAAATTGTAATGTTGCAATCTTCTCTCCCCCGTGACCCAGCCTTCCTCGACAAACAAACTCATTTCTCAAAACAGAACTCTGCTCTCACACTCCGTTCGACATCGAGGTTTGGACGACGGCGACTCCTTCAGCTTGCCGCAACCCATCACTCAACGTTGACTTCCTCATTCAACGGCTTTCGTTCTTCAATCCAAAGAAACCCATCACTCCAAGGCTAGGTCACTCGACGATGATTTCCTCAAACCGCACCAACCCATCACTCGACGGAAGAAGGACTGCGCAATACTCATCAGCTTCTGAACTCGACGATTAGCTCTATACAGAAACGGCTCCGCAGTTTCGGAATTCGGGAACCAAAGGAAGAAAGTAAATAAGATGCCTCGTTACAAAGACGAGCCTCCGGCTGTTCGCGTCTACACCGTATGCGACGAATCCAGGTCAGGCTTTTCTTTCGAATATTCTCTTTTTTATTGTTTCTGTGTACCCCAACCCCACCAAAAAAAAAAAAAAAACTGGGGAATAAACGAGTTTAGGGAGTGAGCGAACCCTACGCATAATTTTTTAGTTCCATAAAATTTCCGTCGTTTTGGGATTAAAATAGGTACCTGATTGTGAGGAACATTCCGGCCTTAGGATGTGGTGACGAATTGCTCAAATTGTTCGCTTCATATGGAGAAGTTGAAGAGTACGTAACATTTTCTCCCCCCTTTTCTTTTTTAAATCAATGTTAATTGCCTTGATTTACTAGTTTTACTCTGGTTATTCAGGTGTAAACCAATGGATGAAGAAGAATGTGAGCAATTCACTGATGTTTACTGGATCAAATTCCGTCTGGTCAGCAACGCCAGGTGATAGATCGTATAGTTTCTGTGATGCTCTCATTTTAATGAGTAAAACCCAGATTAGGAACATCACTAGAGGATTTTTTTTTTTTTGTTAGCCTGCACAATAAGTTTAGAATGATATTTGTTTATTAGGTGTTGAACTACTTTTTTTTTCCTTGGTATTTTTGGGGTTCAAAGGTTTGCGAAAAGAAAATTGGACGAGTTTGTTTTTCTCGGAAATCGGCTGCAGGTTTCGTATGCTCCACAGTATGAGAGTCTTTCTGACACGAAGGATAAACTAGAAGGCAGGACAAGGGAAGTTCTGACTCGATTAAATCGTAAGTGTTAATGCCATATTAGGAACATAACTGTTTGTGTGCTGCATACTTGGGGACATCTTCATCTTTCAGAAATGAATCCCTTGTTGTACAATTTTGTTTCTTGTCTGTGTTGTCGTTCTGTTCTCAGCCGGGAGATCAAAAGGGATCAAGGTTTTGGACCCCAGTGTTTCTTCCACTGAGAATTCGTTGATTGTAACTCCCTCACAAATGAACTGCCTCCCCCAAGTGGGACACTCTAACCGAAGGTAATTTCATATTTCCAAATTCAAAAACCTTATGCAGGTGTTTCTGTTGCAGTACTGATGATTTTTCTTTTCTTTTTCATAGGGACTCTGGAAATTCTGTTAATAATTCTTCTCCGCTCACACTGGTTTCCTCTGACCAGGTTTGTCACTATTGACAAACCTCTATTGACACTCTCTAATTTACATTTTTTAACTAATGGAAATTTTTTTTAACCACAGCAAGAAATCCTGCTTGAAATAGAATTTTTATGATTCGCACCATCGTATCCTAATAAGAACATCCATTTTCTGGTATCTCCCTCAGTCAGTTAGCGACTTAAAGCATTTGGCTTACTGTATACTTTGCGGTTGCAGTTTATCCCTCTTAAAAGAAAATGTGTTTTCTTTTGCATCTATATAGCGAGATACCACACATAATCTTTTGTGAATCTATGTTGGATTTTATATCTGGCTCCTATGTTACTAGACTGTTAAACTTGGGTCGTTTCATGAAAGTTTGTAAAAGTTGCCTGATGTACATGCCCCAAGTCTGAGATTTGATTCGGGTCTTATTTTTTACTTCAGGATTATTTTGCATCTCAATCGATGAATCACACAGTTCAGTTGGTAAGAGAGAAGCTCAATAAGGTGATAACCCAATCCATATACTCATGCCTTAAGAAACTTCTCATCAGTGTGGAGTTTTGGAATATGATTTTTGTTTATTTGTTTAATTTGGCAATCAACTTTTTTCTGTTTAGATTCAATCAAGTAGTGAGCATCTACAACCTGCACCAAAGAAAACACGAGTAGACAACAGAAGAAGAATCTAATGGATTGTGAATGGTGGTCAGACTGATTAGCATCCAGAAAAATGTTTTTCTATTTTTTGTTTCACCTCAGCTTTTTGCCTCCCACATGTGCACGTGTTGACTGCACCTGCGAGCAACCATCCATCACATCTTGATAATGTAGATGGTACTTTCTTTCTTCTTCTTCTTCTTCTTCTTCTTCTTTTTTTTTTTTTTTTTTTTGAGTTTATGAGGGTTGTATTACTATCATTTTGGTCTTTCTAAGTGTATTTAGTTATGTAATCCTTGTATTCTTTATGATATATAACGTGGTAAAAATCTTTTTTGTTATAGGTACATAAAGATAGTTTCACATAATCGTAGTATTTTGCTTTTGGTAAGTCAAAGGAGATCATATATTGTCTACAATTTATTCTATATGGAAAATGAAGAGGAATCACCAATTCTTCAGATGTCTCACTTGCTCGAGTCCTGCCTTTAAGCTATATTTTAAGTTCCTAGCACACCTAGAAACTCAGGTGCCATAATCTTTGGGATGAATGCTGTAATTGATTGGCGAAGTTGAATGGTATTTCTCCGGAGCATTTGTTTTCCATTAATGACGTCATGGTATCTGTTCTTCAGCTTTCCTATTTTTTGGTTTTCCCTCTGCCCATCTCTCAGGACTTCATGTTATTACTGTTAAAAGATGTATGCAGAAGCCTAGATATAAGCATAGCTGGAATGCAATTGGAACTGTTATCATGAAAATTATAAGATGTATGAATGCAGATGCCATGATAAGTTGCTTGAGTATGACCTTACAAAAATGGCTGCCAGACTCTAATGATACAAGCACCATAGTATGCACAAGAGTTGTCTAACTTCAACGTTAACTGATAAAAAACAAAATTCTTTACACATGAACCCTAAAAAAAACAAAATTCCTTACACATGAACCCACAAATAATGCAAGAATCCACAACATAGGCTATGTTTCCCTTTATCTCTGTCACACGAAGTTACGAACACTGTATTCTCTGATAAAAAGCACCAAACGTATGCACTTGTCCCTTTCTTATCGTCTCCTTGTTCTCATCTCCCTTCTCTTCTCCTTTTTCTCTTTTTCTCCCTTTTAGCTCATATTCTTGGAGGTTAGATCTACCACTTTCTGTCGTCCTCGCGGCTCACAAGCACCATTAAAATGGATTGATTCCTCACTCTCCATCCAGGAGACCCTCGTCTCTAGTTGCATCTTTCAACCTATTTTGGAGAATCATATTACAACTTAGAATAAATAAGACTATCTTTATTTCACACATGTACATATATAGGAAGTTAATTATCTTTCTATTTAAAGTTTAAGTCAATATAGTTGTCGTGTTTCTTTAGCTTACCTCAACTTTATATATAAAGCAGTTTTGTACTGCAACAATTCAATTCAATACAAATGAATTACTTTTATTTGGAAGCTGAAGTATTTTGACATGGTATTAGACAAAAATTAGGTATTCTCTCTCCATTTCCTTTCGATCATGGCTGATCCTGTTCCTCCTAATCCTTCCATTGCTAATGTTGAATCCGATCCAAGTAATCCCTATTTTCTCATAATTGCTGATCATCCTGGTATTCTTTTAGTTAGTGAAAAATTAACTACCAACAACTATCATTCATGGTTGCAATCTATGTTTCTCTCTTTGAAAGCATGCAATAAGCTAGGTTTTATTGATGGTTCTATTTCTATTCCACAAAAAGATGATCCTCTGTTTTCTCCTTGGAACAAATGTGACACAATTGCTCTTTCCTGGCTTCTCAATTCTTTATCTTTGAAGATTGCTCAGAGTGTCATTTATATTGACTCTTCTCGTGCGATGTGGCTTGAGTTGAAGGAGAGATTTTCTTAAGGCAATGGACCTCGAATTTTTGAATTGCAAACTGCAATTTTTGCCTTACGTCAAAATCAGAATGATGTTAGCACCTATTTCATAGATTTAAAGGTGCTCTGGGATGAGTTTTGAATTATCAACCCTTGCCTGTTTGTCATTGTAGAGGTTGCAAAGTGATTCTTCAAAAACTTTTGTTGCTTATCATCATCAGCATTATGTGATGAAATTTCTGATGGGGCTTACTGATGCTTTTGATTCTGTGAGGGGTCAAATATCGATTATGGATCCCCTTCCATCTGTTAACAAAGTTTTCTTTCTTGTTGTACAAGAAGAGCCTCAAAGGCTCGATAGCCAAATATATACATCTTCTGCCTCTGTTGAGTCTATAGCCTTAGCTGCTAAACCAAATAATTCTTTTAAGAATCTTAAGGCAAACACACGTAGCAAAGTTTGTAACACCTCGTTCCCGTATGTTAGAGACGTTACTAACATATACGAAAAAATGCCCGATAAAGAGACTCATTAATTTGAAATACCTCATTTATTGAAAAACTTAAATGAAAGGATAAAAAAATAATCTTGAAACTGAAAATAAAGTAAAACATGAGCTAGTATAAAACAAGACTAGTTATTGAAATGACGTAAAAGAAAGCTTAATCCTTATGTAAAAGACACTTATTCCTCTCTAAGTCTTTATACTAGAACTACTCCTGGCCATCCATCTTTGCATCATCATAATCACCATTTGTGGCAATCAACATAAAAGAAAATAGAAAGACAAACAACAAAAAAAAAAAAAATGAGTCGAATACTTAGTAAATAGCACATTATATCGTAAAATATTATTTAGCTTAGCATAAACTTGATTTTTAAAGCCTCATCATAACTTACATATAACATTCATAGATTCTTATAACATGTCTATACTTCATTAAAATGAGCGGAAACATACATAATCATGACAAACATGAATCGTGAATGCATGAGTAACTTGTTTATCTTGAATTTTACTTATTACATGGTGAATCACTCTTGAGTTCATGGCACCACATAACTTGTCATGTAGTGAAACACGCATGAATCCGTGTTTCACTTATCTTGCATAACATGGAGTGAAACACACTTGAGTCCGTATTTTACTTAACTTGCATGGCATGGAAAAAACATGCTTGAGTCCATGTTTTACCTATCCTGTATAACATGGAGTGAAACACGCTTGGATCCATATTTCATCTAACTTGTATAACATGGAGTAAAACACGTTTGAGTCCGTATTTTACTTAACTTGTATAACATGGAGTGAAATACGCTTGAATTCGTGTTTCACTTAACTTGTGTAACTTATACAGGGTATTTTCTTGTACCTAGCATAGCATAACATGACATGCCCTAACATGATCAAACATTTTATAACATTTCATGGCATGCATCATCTGAGAACTACATGAACATGACATACATGATATAGCTATTTATTACATAGCATGCTCGACTTAAGTTATTGCATGAACAATACATGGCATGCATGGTCTAAGTACTACATGAATATAGCATGCATGATCTGGCTATTTTAATTCATAGCATACTTATCTTAAATTATAATATGATCATATCATGGCTTCCATGTGATTTTAGTAACATTCAATCCATCAATCAACAATCCATAATAGCATAACATATATAAGCTTACTTTCATGTAATCATCGTAATTCATAGAAGTTTGTGAAAGCGGTCTAACCTTGACTTGGCTCTTAGCACAACGTAGATAACCATCAAAACCATATCATATTATCATACCCAATTATAATATTTACATTACGCATACATTTATATGATTATACTATTTACCTCTTAACACTACTTCCGAAATCTCACGTCGTAGCTCGTGACCTATACGAGGCACTAGACGTTACTAAACTTTCTAGAAAACATGTCTTAGCAATCTAATTACTTAAAATCTTACCATAGAGATAATTTAATAAATATTCAAATATAAAAATATTACATAAAATAATATTATTCCAAAACGCATATCATAATCTTAATAATTTTATAAAAAAAAAAAAATTAAAGGTCAATTGGAATATTAACTAAGATAATAAGCTGTAACAATATAAAAGAATACTTTAAAATATGCTTAAAAGCCCTTCAATATTTTCTATAAAAGAAAGAGTCTAAGACTAATATATTTATTTAAGTAAAACTTTGGTCTGATTTAAATTTCAACCCAGCCCCAATTACATAAAAATCCATTTAAAGTTACTAAAACAGTTGCTGTAAATACAACCAACCCAATAAAATAATCAAGTCTACAAGAAATTAACTCATTTAACTATTAAGATAAATTTTTGAAATATACTAAAATCAAACCCAATTTAAAATAAAAGTTCATATTAATGAAACATGTCTAATTAACCTCAAGCCCAGCCCACAAGGAAAAAAAATAACCCACGTATATAGGTTTAAAACATAAAGTCGGTCTAGTTATTAGAGAGTAAAGAGGTAACCTCACCAAAAGTTCCTTTACGAGGCAGTTTACAGAAAGGTTAGGTATAGTGGGTTGGAGGGTATTTGTGTAGTAACCAAAACTTGCATGTGCCTTTCAGTAAAGTAAAAGAAATAAAAGGACATGAACAAAGGAAATAATCATTTGCTAGAGAAAGAAGGCCATGCGATGGGATTTGAGGCTTGCTAAGGAAAAGTAACGTGCAACAAGAGAGAGAAAACTGACAAGCCGAGAAACACTAGAGAGAGAGAGAGAGAGAGAGAGAGAGAGAGGTGGCAGACTGCAGTGGCTTACTAGATAGTGGGGTGTTCGACGAAGTGGGCTGACTGGCAGTGTTTGTGCACAATTGAAGGTGCTCCGACAAGGTGGCTGGGTTAAAAAAAAAAAAAAAAAAAAGAAGGGGTTGCACAAGTACTTTCTTTTCTTTTCCCTCTTTGTCGATTAAAATTCTGAATGATTAATCTGAGGGTTTGGTGGGATTTTAATGAGGGAGGGTTTCTTACTTACGTGGTTCATTAGGAGATTAGCTAGATCTGATTTGATTCTGATCTTAAAATCTTTTCAAAACAAAAAAAAAAAAAAAATTGAAACCCATCCAATAATAATAGAGAATACAAGATAAAGGAAACTACCTTAAAAACTCTAATTAATCTGGTTTATTATCTCATTTAACAAAAAATAATAATTATAAGCATCTGATAAAAATATAAGTAAATAATAAAATGAATAAATAAAATAATAACATAATAATTATAATAATTAAATAAATAAATAAATAAATTCTAACTGAATTAATCTAAAGTCTTATTCTAGGTTCGTATGTTACAAAGTCACCTGTAGTTACTGTAGTATTCTTGGACATACAGTTGACATATGTTATAAACTCCACAGTTATCCTCCAAACTATAAGTTTTGAGACAAGGCAAAATGTGGACCTGCCTCTATTAATACAGTCCAAACCACTGAGGGTTCATCTACTCTGCCCCTGACTATGGAACAATGCCAATAACTGCTGGCCTTGCTAAAACCAGCTTCCTCTCCTGCCAGTTCTGTCAACAATGCCATTCCCTCAGTCAACATGGCACTAGTTCCAAACTTTTCAGGTAACAACATTTGTGCTACTACCAGTTTAGTTAATTGCTGTTCTTTGATCATTGATAGTGGAGCTTTTAGATCACATGGTTTTTTCTCCTAGTTTTTATACCAGCATACCTACTGTAGTTTCTACTTCAGTCAAGCTACCCAATGGTACCTATGTTGAGGTTTCACACATTGGTGATATCATCCTAAGCCCTTCCCTCATTCTAACCAATGTTTTGTGTTCCTACTTTTTCTTTCAACCTTCTCTCAGTCAGCAAATTAACCCAAACACTCAACTGTTGCTTACTTCTTCAAGCGTATAAATGTTTCTTTAGGACCTAGCAACTTCGAAGATGATTGGGATGGGTGAATTGCAAGATGGTCTCTATAAGTTGATTGTTCCCAGCTCATCTGCTATTCCCAGGGATTCTTCTTTCTCTACTTGCTCTTATGTTCAATCTGATGTAGCCTTATGGCACTTTAGATTAGGGCATCCCTCTTTTTCTAGATTACAACTCTTACATAAACACATTCCTATTTCAAATTCCAAGTTTGATTCTTGTACTACATGTCCTCTTGCTAAACAAAAACACTTATCCTTTCCAATTGGTAATCATACATGTACTACCTCTTTTGATTTGGTGCATTGTGATATATGGAGACCCATGACAACAACTACTTATGATGGTTTTAGATATTTTCTTACAATAGTAGATGACTTCTCTCAGGCAACTTGGGTATATCTCATGAAACTTAAATCTAAGACTGCTTCTCTTTTGCAGTCTTTCTTCTTTCATGTTGAAACTCAATTCAGTGTCAAAATCAAAGCCCTTTGGTCTAATAATGGCCCTAAATTTGCTCTAAAAGCTTTCTATACTTCTAAAGGGCTCCTTCACCAATTGAGCTGTGTTGCCACTCCACAACAAAATTATGTTGTAGAGCATAAACATCAACACATTCTCAATGTGGCAAGGTCTCTCTTATTTCATGCTAAACTTCTTCTTTGTTATTGGGGTGACAGTATACTCACATCTATTTGTCTCATTAATAGAACCACGAGTATTCTTCTTTTGAATAAGACTCCTTTTGAGCTTTTATATCACAAACTGCCTTCTTTTCACATCTGAGAGTGTTTGGCTGTTTGTGTTTTAGTTCAACACTTTCTCATAATCGTTCAAAATTTTCTCCAAGAGCTATGAAGTCTGTCTTTCTAGGATATCCCCTTGGTGTTAAGGGTTATAAGTTACTAAACCTAGAGACCCAGACTTGCTACATCTCTAGAGATGTAGTATTTCATGAAGAAGCTTTTCCTTTTGATTCTTCTTCTTCAACACCATTATCTGCCCAAGATCATTTCCTTTAAATTTCCAAGAACAATTCTCTTAGTTGTTCTCTTCCAATTCCTGCCCCAAACTCTGATTTTCCAATTTCTGTTTCCCTTCCAGAAACTAATCCTATTTCTACTACTTCATTTCCTTACACAGAAAATAGTCCTCCCAGAAGATCAACTAGGCCTAGACATCCTCCTTCGTATCCTCATTCTTATCATTGTTAATAGGCTACTTTGCATTCATCCCATTTCTCTGATTAACAAGTTGTTGATTCATCAAGTACTTCTCATCCAATCAGCAAATATTTGACCTATGACAGATTGTCTCCCTCTCATAAGTCCTTTGTTCTTGCTACTTCTATCATAATTGAACCTAAAACTTACTCCCAAGCCATTTTATACCCTGAATGGAGAGATGCTATGTAGCCTAAAATATCAGCTTTAGAACAAAATGGAACTTGGGAATTAGTTCCTTTACCTAATGGAAAATACCCTGTGGATTGTAAATGGATGTACAAGTTGAAGCTTAAATCTAATGGCAGTGTGGAGAGGTGTAAGGCTTGATTAGTAGTTAAGGGGTATACTCAAATGGAGGGGTTTGATTATGATTACTATGAGACTTTTATTCCAGTTGCCAACCTTACAATAGTTAGGATTTTTTTATCCATAGCTGCTATCAAAAGTTGGCCTATTATTCAATTGGATGTGAATAATGCCTTCTTACATGATGGTCTTCAAGAAGAAGTTTACATGTCTTTGCCATATGGTTTTAATAGCAAGGGGGAGTCAAAATTGGTTTGTAAACTCAAAAAGTCTTTGTATGGCTTGAAGCAAGCCTCAAGACAATGGTTTGCAAAGTTTTTCTCAACTTTGTTGGCATTTACTCAATCCAAGTCAGATTACCCCTTTTCAGCAAAGTAGAAGGTGCCTCAGTTATCATGTTTCTCATTATATGTTGATGATATTCTAATA
This sequence comes from Carya illinoinensis, assembly GCF_018687715.1. NCBI lineage: Eukaryota > Viridiplantae > Streptophyta > Magnoliopsida > Fagales > Juglandaceae > Carya > Carya illinoinensis. The sequence goes on from NC_056756.1 coordinate 33,349,636, forward strand.
TCAAGTAATGATGCCTCAGCTATAGATTCTTTAAAGGAATATCTGAACGTTCATTTCAAGTTGAAAGATTTAGGACCCTTGAAATATTTTTTGGGCCTTGAGGCTGCCAGAAATTCTAACGAAATTCATCTTTGTTAGAGAGAGTATTCTTTGGAAATTATAGATGATTATGGTTTAAGTGGTTGTAAACCAGAAAGCTCTCCAATGGAGCAAAATCTAATTCTAAGTGCAGGCACTAGTGAGGAGTTGGCAGATCCATCACAATACAGAAGGTTAATTGGCAGGTTGATATATCTAATCATCACAAGGCCAGATATTGCCTTTTCTGTTCAGAAATTGAGCCAATTTATGCATAAGCTAAGGCGACCACACATGGCAATAGCTCACAGAGTTGTTCAGTATGTCAAAACCACAGTTGGTTTAGGTTTATTTTTCTCCTCTGCCTCAACTGATTTTCAACTGAAAGTGTATACAGATTCTGATTAGGCAGCACCCTGATGCCAGAAGGTCTGTCTATGGGTATACTATTTTCTTGGGGGACAATCTAGCTAGCTGGAAGTCAAAAAAGCAGCATACCATCTCTAGATCCTCTGTTGAGTCGGATTATAGAGCAATGGCAGCAGCTGTTTATGAGATAACTTGGCTGAAAAACTTATTGACAGATTTTGGCATTGTTCATTCTCAAGCTGCTCTAATGTATTGTGATAGTCAAGCTGCAATCCATATTTCCTCTAATCCAGTTTATCATGAGAGGACAAAACATATTGAATTGGATTGTCACATTGTAAGGAAAAAGTTACAAGCTAGAGATATTAAACTGTTTCATGTGAGGTCCAACCATCACATAGCAGATGTTCTAACCAAGTCACTTGGTTTGTATCAGTTCAATCATCTCATTAGCTAGATGGGACTAATAAACATATATAGTCCATCTTGAAGGGGAGTATTACAACTTAGAATACATAAGACTATCTTTATTTCACACGTGCACATATATAGGAAGTTAGTTATATTTCTATTAAAGTGTAAGTCAATATAGTTGCCGTATTACTTTAGCTTACTTCAGCTTTGTATATTAAGCAATTATGTACTGTAACAATTCAATTCAATACAAATGAATTACTTTTCTCTTAAAACTGGAGTATTTTGACAAATCAAGTCATCAACCCTAGCCCACGGGACTAGATTTTTCTTTTGCTAGAATCTGTCCTTGGATTATACTTATCCAAGGACGGAGAAAAGAGATATCTTCAGAACTGCCTCGTCACAATCACTAATATAGTGCATCTTCTTCTTATAGAATTCAACTACAACAAACATCTAAACAATCCTTCCGTTGGATTGCTTTAGAAACCGCATCCAAGACAGCGTTCTTGACACTTGATCATGGTATAATTTTCTATATTTGTTTTCCTACATGTAATAATTTTGCCAGGGAATTGTTGGGGTCCCTCGTCTTCTCTTGCACTTTTAGTTTTGAATAATATAATCTTGTTCCTTACAAAAGAAAAAGGGAAAACATGAAACACGGCATTCAAGAAATCTGCCGTCTGAGTTGTCTCTATGTTCGAAATAGAAGAAATTACTTTTTGTCATTTCTGTCGCCTTGGTGGTCATGATGGACCGAGTTTTTTCTAGTTGGTTCCATTCCAATTTCCATGAGATGTCCAAGCACTCCGGGCTTGACCATTACCATACGCACGCGCACAAACATGAGAGAGAGAGAGAGAGAGAGAGAGAGAGAGAGAACCCCATCACAACCGAGTATACATAAATCACACGGTTTCCTTTTCATGATTAATAAATTTTGAGATATACATTTAAGAAGAGTGAATGATTTTTCATTTTGTATGGAAGTATGCTTCATAAATTAGGACAGATACACTTGGACACTGCCAGTTTTCATCAACTGGCATACAGGACAAACACTAACCAACCCCTCACAGTCCTTGCATAAACACAGGTGCCGACAAGGCATCAACAACATGGAGACCTCCTTTGCCCTGCATGCTCTACAAGCCACGTGCTCTTTCAACCCTAGGTTATTCCTGGGAAATGATTTTGCAGGTCCACCTGGAATGCTCAGGAAGTTGTTTGGGTCGATATACGAGGCAGTGTCATCGACTTCACTGTCTCCGAATCCTTCCTTACCTTGTTCAGCACCCTGTGAAATTGCCTGCTGGAGGTTGCTCTTCAAGACATTAACAATTGATTCATTGTACTTTGCTCTATAGTGCCAATTCTGGGCTTCCATTGCCACCTGCTTTATTCTCTCTACCAGTTCCCTGTTCTTACGGTTCATGTTCTCTATCTCAATGTCTTTCTCCCGTAGCTTTTTGCTTACACCTTTCTCCATAGCAGCAAGGAAAGAAGCAATGTGTTTCTGCTTCATGTCCCTCACCCCCTTTGCTAACTGTTCCTCCTGATTCAAGAGTGATCAAGTAATTATTCCACAGGTGCTAGGTACAGCATAAAATGATCAATTTATATGGAATTAGCTTGAATACTGTTTTCAGCGGAATATGAACTTCATAACCTTGAAAACTACCACACATAATCCCGCGCTAGGTCTCCGTGATACAGCATCAAAAAACAGTGATCCCAAGTATATATTAGCTGTAAAACTACCAACTAATAGGCCACACTCCATTTGAAATACTACTGTCATATTCTTGATAATCATATTAAAATGGAAGGATTAAGATGATCTAATGAAATCATTTTCTTTCTTTCGAGTTATAAAACAAGCATGGTTGTAATTTGTAAATAAACTGGAACTAATGAATTGTAGCAAAACAACACCCCCCCCCCCCCCCCCCCCCCCAAAAAGCAAAAACAAAGCCAAGAGGAAGAGAATCTTACCGATTCTTACCCATGTGGTTCATTTGAGCTGGCTAGCAGCAAACTGAAATATCTACCTAATAAATTTTTGATCGGGAATATCTACTGAATAAAGTGGAAGGAATACCTGAATTTTGATAAAATGGTCAAACTCTTCTTTCTGCCTATCAAGCTCAGTCCTAATATTTTCACCAAGGGACAAGATGATTGAAGGTGTAGCCGTCATACTTCCACTAGCAGAAGTAACTGATGAGTTACGCTCATCATCATCATATGATAGCCTTAGCCCTGTCGATACCGGGTATGCGTTTGGAATGCTTGCTGAACGATCAGCTTCATCTTGACAGGGATTATAATTCAAGGATATCTGAAGTTTTTGCTGCCTTGAGATATCTTCCATTTCCCTGCCTCGTTTGCTTGGCCGAATAATAGGAGTAATATGCTCATTTCCAAAATAATTTACTGGATCGGCATTACATCCAGCTGGCACTGCAACAAAAGTAGCATACATGCTCAGAAACCAGATTGACTACAGAAATTTAAGATGATACAGAAAAGGAAAATAGAATATAAATTCATACAAAGCAAGCGCCCCTAATCACTACAAATTTCCTCTTTATCACATTCTCTGTTATGTTGAATAATGGGTTTCATCCCAGCTCAGCTTTATCCAAACATCGGCCATGCTATGCTTCTAGCTGTTTAGATTTAGGCACTGGATAATGATGATGAAATATATAACTAGAATTCTTGTGTGGTAACAATACAAGATAGTACCCAGATTTATTCCTGTTAAGAAAATTGCTTAATGTCTTGCTAATTTTTTGTGTCCCACTAATTAGTAATTAGTATTAATTTATTTCCACATGAGTGAAATTCTCTAGAATACCTCTAAAAAGTGGCCTCTGCAAATGCTGGTATACTGGTTTCGGGGAACCCATGATCAATAATTCATAACCATATTCAAATTTTTTCCACAAGATGACAACAATTATACAACTGTAATTACGTGCAATGAAAAAGATAATTTTTTTTTTTTGATAAATAAATAAATTATATTGATCAAAGAATGGCAAGGTCAGTACACAACTCTAATGCCCTAACTAGGTAGGCACATTAGAGACAAGAAAATCATGAAGGGCCATGCTATTAAAATATGAAAAAGATAAATTATTCACCTTAAAGACTGAGAAGGGGAGGAGCAGTTGTTATGTAATTACGATCCTTGTTAATAGTCGGTCCATTAAGAACTCTCTCTCCTTTGTACAATCCATATATCCAAACAAGACTGAATGACCAAGCTACAAAGGGTCGTGAAGTTAGACCAGGCATGAAGAATTAATCTAGATCTGTGTATGTGTTGCTGGCTGACGGCAAGTCACGTGTTCGAGCACTATACAGTGGTGTTATTACCCATTCTTCTAAAGTTGACTGATCCTGATTTTTAACTCTATAAGATCATTACTCGCCGTTATTTAATCTCATATCCTTACCTCAGAAGTTAATAAATCTTGACCACATGTTACACATCATATGCAACTATTTGATAATGTTAAGAACTTATTTAACAAAACAACAAGAATGACTACAAAAGGAAATAAATATCTAATAGATCTGAACAATATTTTGTATTTTAAGAGACACATAAAAGACTTGGGGAAAAAGGTTATTAGCGAAAAGAGAAATCATATCATAATGTATCAATAACAGAAAACCTAGAACGCAACGGAAGAAACACGCAAAAAAATCTAATTAGCATAAGATATGAAACAGAACAAACAGACAAATGAAAACACTCTGAATATATAAATATATATATACATAAATTTACCCAATATGCTGCAACTAAAAGCTAATATAAGAAATTTATCTTCTCCTTGATATCCTCAAATGAACTATTTTCTGAATTTGCCCCACATCAAATATGCTCAAGCCGGACAGCAAATTATCCCTCACAAAAGCAGAGGGGCTCAGTGAACAAACATAACACTATGAGCAACACAATCAACAACAAATAAGAAGAATAAAAAAATAAATAAAAGACAGTGTAAAGGGTTGTGATGTAAAAAAAGAAAAAAATCTAAAAATTAATGTGCTAAGACAGGCAGAAGAGAACTCACGACTCCCAAATAACTGCAGCTGATTCGATGCATTAGCCTGATACGGGAAATGATTCTCATCCAAGAAAGCAGGAAGCAAAGGATTACCATTGTCCAACATTTTCCTCGAAGAAAAATAAACTTCCTCTTTTTCTGTTGCTTCTGAAGAAATTTAGCAAAACAACCTGTGGGAATCCTACCTGCCAGAAGCAATAAAAAAATTAATAAATAAATGAATGTTGAGAATTAGAAGTTACAAGACAACAAGCAAGCACAACCAGATATCCAAAAAAGATATTCAAACAAAATAACTGGTCTCAGCTTGAGAAATGATACTTTTAAAAACCTGCCAGCCCAGCCCTCTAATGGACAAGCATGGAGAATGAGATGAGATGATAATTTTGTGAATAGTAGTAAGATAGTTTGAGAATAATAATGAGATAGTTTGAATTAATGTTTTATGGGTGGGAAATGAGAGAAAAAGTTGAATAAAAAATATTATAAAGTTAAAATATTATTATAGTATAGTTAAAATATTATTATAGTATAGTTAAAATATTATCATATAATAATTTTTTAATATTATTTTTGTTTGGGGATTTGAAAAAATTGAATTGTTTTCTATTTTTTGTTTGAAAGTTTAGGAAAGTTGTAATGATTAGTTTAAAAAAGTTGCAATGATTAGTTTGAAAGTATTTGTGTTTAAGTGATGTTTGGAAAGGAGATGAAATGAGATGAGATAAAAAAATTTTCCAAACAAGCCCGCTTTAGTCTTGATGAAGGATTGAAATAAAATTTCTAGAGGATCAAACATGGGACTTTTAACTCCTTGCTGAGGCACTCCCAAATCCATATCTCATAAATAATCTCAGGCAAGTCTTTCAAGTTTATCAGGGGAGAACAAAAATATTTTCGATGAGTAAGATAAAATTTTAATAATGGCGGAACGGGTTGTTATCCCTATATCTGCATTATCATTTTTACTTCAAGAATCTAGAATAAGTGCGATTTAGCCTTCATGGCCAACATGAAAAAAGATGTAGCTTGAACACCAATGAAAATCCTAATGTTAAAAAACCAATATTAGGATTTAGGAAAAACATAACAGAATTCAATATTTAACTTCACTGCAATCAAATGTGGTGCTTTCAAAGATATAGTTCACATGAAACACTTTTTTTTTATAGGTTGTTCACATGAAACACTTAAAGGCATTGCCCAAGAAATTCAAACAATACATAAGCTTTAAAAATAGAAATCAACTAAACGTTGGAGGCACGATTAATTATAACGTTGAGAGTTCTTTTCAGCAATTGTAATTTAAACCCTCCAAATGCACTGTTATATTTAATTTTGAGTAGTAATACGGTGTGACTTAGCTCTTGAAGGCAGTCATTCTATGCTAACCAACACTTAGATGAATAAACTTTCAATTTGATAGCACTGTATCAACTCTAATAAGTTTAAAATAGTGCAACATGTCTACCATATATGCCTTCAGGAGAATACAATCGTCCAAAAGCATGAAGACACTTCCAATTGAAGGCCTTTATAAGGAAAGTAGGAAATCAAGCCTTTGGCAGGCCATCATAGGTGTCGATATCTGGCAACAATGTCTCAAAACTAAAATCACGTGGTAAATACACTCTGGATGGAATCAATTACTATTAATAGGCTTTAATTTGTGCACAACAGCACAAAACCGGGGATTCCATAAGTCCCCAGATGTTGATATGGCACACGATGCAAGTTGCACTGCTATAAGAACAAGTTTTATGTAATGACTTCTCGGTAGGAATGGAATGTGCCAAATAGAACTTTTACTTTATCACTTTATCACCCAATAAAAAAATGGAAGTTTTAATGACCATATCAAAAAGGAATTATGAGGTTGGCCTTATGAACACGGTAACATAATTGCCATACTGTTCCAAGAAAAAACATTTCACGTCTATGAGAAAATGTGAAAAAAGATCTATAGAGTCATAGACACTGATCATAAATTGGCACTATCAGAACCAATAAAGAAGTTTACAGTTAACATCCTAAAAAAAAAAAAACAAAACTCGTTTAGTTTCTATAAAATCGATGAAATCCCTTGAACAACTGTGAAAACGGCAAAAAGAAAAATATAGCCTATGCAACATTAAGCAGATCACCCATTGACGTAGAACGTAAAATAAAATAAAACAGATAAAAGCCTATGAGATTGAATAAAAAATCAATTGTGGCAAGAAAACCAGATGCATCGAGGATAACCAAATTGCAAGATTAATGCAAAGAGAGCGAGAAAAACCTCTCGTAAAAATCGAATCATAACATTATCTGTTTTTATATTTACGTATCAAAAAATCAGGAAAGAAAGGGGAGATAAACAAAGAAGGGAGCAGTTGACAATATATATTTTTAACAGCAAAGATGAAAAAGCCTTGAAGTTTATAAAGTAAGATTGACCAGATTTTGATCCGATGATATAAACAGACACAAGAAAGGAAAGGGAAAATGCATAAGAAATCCGATCAAACAACAAAAAAAATAAAAAATAAAATAACAGAATCCGAGTTACCTGAATATGTTCAAACAGAGTCTCAAGAGAAACAACGGCTGCCACGGATCCAACACAACTCTAAATCCAACGAACAAACAAAAAGAAAACCGCTTTCTAAGATTTATTTTCCTTAAGAAAGAAAATAGGAAAAACTAAATCAATACCCAAAAAATGTAATGCGTTGTAAAGAGAAATTAGACAGACCAATGATGGAGGTCGTTCTACCAAAACGATCGGAGAATGTAAGAACACGGGATGAGGGTTAAGGCTGATGGAGGTAAACAGGGGATGGGATGGGGAAAAGTAAAGGGAAAGAAACGGAAGATAAATAAGAGAGAGAAAGAGAAGGACGAGGATGATGAGGTGGGGAGGGAGAGGGTGAGGAAGAAGATGGTGGTGCGGTGGGAGGGAGTGGGGGAGTAGTAGTAGCAGTAGTAAACGACGAATTATTGTTATTATTATTAATTTATTATTCCCAAGGAAATTGAAGTTGATCTGTTGATGACCGTAATATTGTTTTTTTTTTAATGAAAAATCAAATAATAATTTTAATATAATAAATATTTAACATATATATTTGTGTGTCAAGTGTTATTATTTTTTGTAAGTTCTATCTTTTTATTTTTGTCAAGTGCTCAAGTAGTGTTTGTGTTTGGAAATTGATAATTATGTAAGTATTACGTAATTTATTTTTAAAAAAATAAAAATATATATAATTAATATAAAAAATTAATTTTTTAATAATAAATTTTATAATTTTTTAAAATAATTATACGATATTTATACATTTTATAATTATACATTACATTATTCAAATATTATCATTCCATATGCTTTTTAGGTGACACGCACCCTTTTTTCTTTTTTCTTTTTTTTCTTAATTTTGATAAGAGATAATAAAAGACTAAAAAGGAATATTTGTATTTAATTCAATAATGATAATAAAAGGAGCGATCGGTGGTGGGTTGGGAAAAACGTCAGAATTTAAGAGAGGATAGCGGACCCTACGTACGGGTAATAGAGAGGAGTCAGAGGCCGAAGAAGGATCCCGCTCTTTTCTATATATATCGTCAATAATGACCCCCACTCCACACGTTTCAACCCCCACGCATCCATCCTGGTCCTTCCATCCATCAATATTACCCTGTTTTACTGTCTCGCTGACGTATAAATGTGAAATAATATTTATAATTTTGTACTATGCAAAATTAGCGTAATTTTTTTAAAAAATTCAGTATATAAAAATTTAATTATTTAATAATAATTTTATTATTCTTCAAAATAATTATACGATATTTATAAACTTTACGATTATATATATATAATTACACGTTGCCTTTTCTAAAATTAGAAAAATGTTATTTTATTTTTTGAGTTTGATAGTTAGTACATTTTATTTTTAAGATTTTTTAAAATTATAAAAATATTCTTCTTAAAATGATATATTTTTCATTTAATAAAAAATATATACATACAGTCTCCAAGCAGGACTGTAAATAGAATTTCTTTTTATATAATTTATCTCATTTTTTCAAAATTTAATCCTTTTTTATTTTAAGCTATTTTGATGAACGGATAAAACTTCCTCCTTTTTTATAAATAAAAAGGGAAAAATGAAGCGTCTAGGAGGAATTGAACATCCATTGAGCAAAAATAAAAACACAAACCTTCTTAAATTCTAATCAATTTACAATCACATCTCAAACTATTAATTTCATTGATCACCTTTCAAAGTATCAAAAAATTACAATGCAACCCTTTTTTCTTTGAGGATACAAAGTTATCCCTCAAGGTTTTTAAAGAAGAGGAAATATCATATTAAATGAACAAAAAAATATGTTGAGATTAATTATTTAGAATACTCTTTTGATACATATCAATAATTAAAAATATGCTATTATTTTAAAATTTAAAAAAATAATAAAAATGTTTCTTTTTATCTCTTATTTTTTTAGTTTTCATAAAATAATTTAATTTTATGAAATTTCAATATTTATTATTCTTATATAATAAATAGTTTTATTTTTTAACTTTTTAGTTTCTGTATCAAGGATATTTATGTTAAGTTTTTTTAAAAATGATACATGCAGTCGTAATTATGTAAGTATCGTATAATTATTTAAAAAAATAAATAAATAAAAGATATAAATAAAAAATTAATTAATTTTTTAATAATTGATTATATATTTTTTTTAAAATGATTCCACGACTGTAAACAGCATTACTTATACTCGAGGGTGATTAAGAAAAGTTTGTGTATTATTTATTTTTATAAAAAAAGAGAGAAAAGATATTGTCCAATCCACAAAGGAAGATGAAACCCAATCGAAACGTCAAAGTAAGCTGCGAGCACGACGCCAATAATCATCAAGAACATCAAACTGGACTTTGAATAAATTGATGCTAACTTGGAATTACCGCTTTTATTATTTCATTACAGTAATAATTTCCTAAAATTTATGTTCTTTACAGCAGTCTACGTCGTAAACACGTGTTCATGACATAAGGCTTACGTAGTAGATTGTTCGCAAAACAGAGGGGTACGATCGTCATATTACTCTCAATTTTCAATTTTCTTTATTTAACAGAAATCTTTTATTATTATTATTATTATTTTCTGCTTTAAAAACGCGAGTCATATGAGCAGTTTGTCGATGTGGTCGGTACAAGGGCCATGCATAGGCAGTAGAATTTTCAATATAAAACCCGGAAAAGAGGTTACGCGGTTGGCTTGCCTGCCTCACTCTCTCTCCACTGGACCCACTCACCCTTCTTCTTGTTGTTGATGGAGGGTAAGCAAACGACGAGCCCGTGTGTCCCATAATTCACGGGTTTGGATGGATTTTTGTACATATACTCACGCCACAAATTTCGTTATTTATTTTAAATTTTATTATTTAAAAATAATAAAATTTAAAATAAAAATAACTTTTGAGAAAATTTATTTATAAATCTTATTTTTTACGCTAATAGTGCTAAAAGATGATTGGTATTTTAATATTTTTAAATTTACGATAAGTCTCATTATAAATGGTGAATTAACGCGCGCAATACCCACGAAAACACAAACGAGGGCTTAACAACAACAAAAAATAATGATCAAAGTAAAGATCCAAATAAGGAAGCACCAAACCATGTCGGGCTGTCCAATCAATGGAGAAATATAAATGAAGAAATGGAGGGGTGAGATGAAGTTTCGCAAGCTTCTTTCCTTGTCATCATTGCGTCAATTCCCCGAATGAAAAGCGGGCATAGGCTAATGCCTCTGCCTAACACCTACCATGATGAGAACCTTCCGTGAAGGGTATTTGTAGAACGTGGATTGGGTATTGATCACATGGTTAATAGATCAAGTTCAACCCTTGTAAGTTATAAAGTAAGCTTTTCATTGTCTTCCCCTTTAATTTGTTTGTCTTGGAAGCTTGGCCACCATGACCAATAATTACATGGACTTACCTATAACTTTCTTTCTTCCATGAAAAAGGATAAGACACATGAGCTTTCGCCATGTGAACACAAAAACCAAATTATAAAAAGAAAAACGTTTGGAATGGACCAAAGTCCAAAACTTTATGATTCGAGCTAATGGTCTTTAGGATCATAAGCCGGAGGATTTGGTCAAAAACGTGCAAACCAATAGTTAGTAACCATAGACATTTATGTTTACACCTCATCCCTTGGCATGCGCTTCAAGATTTTTTTAAGTGAAAAGAGAGACAACATTTAATACTTGGTTTTTTTTAATAATATTAAATGTTTGCTAAATATTAATGTAAGATCAATTTCATGTATACGTTTCCCTTTCACTTAAGCCTCAAATTTGAATAAGAACCTGAAAATTTTCTATTTTTCGAATGTTGGGCAAAACGGGTCAAAGTTAGGTTCATGAAGAGACGCATTTTCAAAATCATTTTTGTAAGCAAATGATTTCATTATAATAATCCAAAGTGCAGTACCATAGGTGGAAGTTGGGGATTCTACACTCACTAAAATCTTTAAACTTGGGTGCTAAACAGTCAAAGAAGTGTATAAAAAATTATGAGGAGGGAAATTGGGACTAACATAGTAGCTAGGTCGAATGCTATTTTAGCCAATATCCTACAATATAGTTTAAGAGAGAATTGTAAATGTTATTTATGTTTAGTTAAAATTAGATGAGTCTGTATTTAAATTTGAATCATAGATAAATGTAAGTTTTAATAGGATGTTAGGATTGCACCCGATAAGGATGAGTTTTGAATAAGAGGGTATTCGATAAGGATAAGAATTCGGAGTGTAACTCTTATCAAACCTTGTTTAAATTATAAGATAAGAGTTTACAAGAGTTTACATATATACTTACATATATTCTTTTATTATATATATTTTATATGCTTTATATATTATTTTTGATACTTTGTATAAGTAATATATGTTGTTATTTTAAGTTTATATATAAGGAACATGTTTTATTATTTTACAATAATAATGTATTAAGTTCATAAAAGAATTATTGAGTCAAATATAAAATGTTAATAAAAATAAACAACTCTAATTGATTGCAACACTTTCTTAACTAATCTTATTTTGATTATTTGGCCATATTTAATATTATATCAAGGATAATTGAATATTTCAATATTAAATTAATAGCTTTATTATATAAGTTTTTAAATGACTTTAATGTATTAGGAATTATTGATGCCATATGTATTGGAAAGTGACAATGAATCAATGTTACATTGATATTGGATAGGCTTATATTTTAGTATATATATGTAGCTCATATCAAGTGAAACATCAAACATGTCACACGTGTATAGATAAAGCAATGCTAAGGTTATAACTTACAACTTACATCCATACAACTAGAGTTTTTGTTTTTCTATTAGTTTGGGGGAGGGGGGTTCGAACTCCATACATCCATTTTGAAAAGTCAGTTTGGAAAGTTGGAGTTCTGCCAATCAGGCATAAATAATTATGATGTAATCATGTAATCCTATTTTTGAGGTAATTCCTTGACGTTTTATAACAACTTATTTGTTAGTAGTTACTACTTCCTGGCTCCTACTATCTCGATTCTTTTTACTACTCCTTTAAAATTTTTTTATTTATTTCACTATTAGTAGTGACTAGTAGTGAAAATATATAGTTTTTTAATATTTTTCTTAGTGATTATATATAATAATAATAAATACTTGGCAAAAATAAAAATCTCAATTACATTATAGTTTGTAATATATGACTCCATAGAATAATAACATAGTGCAATCTCAAATATATTATAATTTTTTTCCTTTCCTTTTAGGCTATTTAGTTTGTTTATTTCCTTTCTTCTGGTTATTTGCACAACTCCCACATGTCCCTCCAGTCCCTTGGTGGGACGTTTTTGGCTTGAGAAGATGGATAACCGTCGGCCTTCTCAGAAGTCAGAATTTAAAGCGACGAAACTTGCCCAATACTCAAGACATTCTTAGATTAGGTGTGTTCTAGTTTGTTCCATACATGAAGTGACGCATTTGAGTCTTTTGGACTCCAACCTATTCCAAACATCCAGTTCCTCAGCTCATCAAGAAAGGCATGAACCAGGACAACTGAGTTTTTGAAAGAGCAAATGTCGGGCACGCAAATAGCAAACAATGGAGAGAAGAGGAAGAATCGAACTCTCTCAAAGGAACTCAAACCAGTGGAGAAACCCTAGTTCTCGAAGGAATGGCAACCTTACTAAGAGTTATTTTAATTTTTGGAAACCCTAAATTTCGAAAGAGGGAAGCCCTATTACTTTAGTGCTCTGTTTCTTCAGTAGTTTCCTCACATAGATTGGTAAGAAGTAAGCTGTAAGATTAAAAAGCATATGTTTGGATTTTGTTTTAGTGCTCTGTTTTAAGATGATATAGCTATAATGAAAATGAAAGTTGCTCTTTAGTAATTCTCATCAGTTACTGGCTTGGGGCCCTTATTTTTTCTTCCGTGGAGTTTGAACAGATTCATATAAAATTGTAACTTGTGAATTTGTAGATGATTGGGAGTACTATATAATTTTTCTCCCTAACAATTTGTGTTCTTTTGATTTTGACAATAGTAATCACATTTTTGGTCTTTCTTTTGAGGCTGAAGATACTATTTATAAGCTAACACATGAGAGGGAATTAAGCATTCAAAATATAGAAGTCTTGAAGGAGAAACTTGTAACTTCTTGAACCATATTCTTCTCTTCTCTAGTGTTTCTTTTGATATGCTTAAAGTTGGCATATTTGGCCATAAGCATGGAAATGCTTGTGGTTGTTATTTTGTACAAATGATCCGCGCAAAGCTGCTAGTATTGTATTGACTAAGTTTTACATTCTAGTTCTTACCGTAGCAGACGAATGATTCGTCTCCTTGAAATGCCTTTTTCCACCTCCAGTAAATGCCTTCTTTTAGGATGATATTGCTATAGATGCCTTACCTCAAAGGAAGAACGAATTTAATGGAAGTAAATAACTCTTAAGATCTAATTGGGATTATATTTCTCCTGGATCTGAGTTTAATTTGATTTTTTTCCCTCTTATGGTGTCCGAGTCTTGGAGTCGAAGAAACTTATAACAACTGTGGGTGGGAAGAAGATCCCTATTCTTGGATATGCTTAGAACTTAGAAGACAACTGTTTCCTTTTTTTTTTCTCATTTCATTTTCTCTTTTGTTGGGGTATTAAAATTCATTTACGCTACCATTGGAGCTTCGAGTCGTTTGTGAGGTTATATTAAAAATAAAGTGATACATGTAATTGAAGGAACCACTATAAAAAAACTAAAGTGATAATTAATAATGCATTGGTGTGCTCATACTAATAGTCATATGTTAATTTGTAATGGATGTTCTCTTGAGATCTTGATTGGGGTGAACTTTCTTATACTAGAAGTTTTTCACTGATTTGCTGGATTTTTTTTAATATGCAATGCTGAACTCTTTGTGCATCTTTTCTCTTTTCTTTTCTAGTTTTGCACAGTAAAACTTCCATAATGCAGAGTGAAAGAACTTGACTTGTGTTCTAATCTAAAATGCATAGCACACCATCTATCCCACCAACAACTAAAGTTAATGTGTCATTTCGTAGGTGTTGCAAAGAATATACAACATTCAGACTCACTCGTGTCTCCCATAAAGATCTCATTGTCCTAAAAGGTAAGATAATTACTTTATTGTTAATAGGAAACGTAATTCACCAACAAGTATCCATGATGGAATTCAAAAAAAATTTTTGAAATTGAACTTTTTGCCTATTTATGTGAAAAAAAGATTTAGAATTGTTTTGAAAAAAAACAAGCAAAAGCTTATTTAATGATTAGCTAAAGCTTATTTATGTGAATTTGCTGAAGTTTATTTATGGCATGGACTGAATAGTTTTTATATGTTTTAGAACTGTTTCTTAATAATTATCTATTTGTAGCTGCTTTTTCTTCTTAAAAAAATGTTAACATTGCTCACACTAACATTCACATGCTAATTTATAATGGATGTTCTCTTGAGAAGATTCTCCTTCTTAGATCATTGAATTATAGCCCAACTCCACAGCCAATTCTGCAGCTAAGAGAGCTCCTTGTGGTTGGACTCTTTAAACTCTTGGAGCAGCTTTAAGTTGAGTTTATTAGTGTCTTGGGATGTGTAAATGAGTTCTAAAAAATAATCTGATGTTTACTAGTGTCTTGGGACTTTTAACTCCCATATATGAGTCCAAACAAGCTCATGTAATTATGAGTTAAAAAGTCCTATCTTCTGTCATTATCATTTTCACATATCTTTCCTTGTTTTATAGTTAGGAAAAATTGTAATTTATTAAATAATTTTGCTAAAACTTATTTTATGGCATGGACTGCATGGTTTCAATATGTTTTAGAACTATTTTTTTTTTTTGTTACTTTAGCTATTTCTAGCTGCTTTTTCTCCCTAAAAAAGTCAATCTACGGAATTTGTGTCTAACATTACCGCTACTTGTCTAAAAATATTTTTTTAGACATGTTTGAACAAGTACCAATTGTTGAATGTTCATATGCAAGTCCATTAGTGGATTGAAGTTGATGGTATTATTGGTAGAGAAGAATTTAATGCTATAGAGTGTGATAGTGATGATGGAAATAATGAAGTTGATGGTATTATTGGTGGAGAAGAAAACCCAAATGCCTATATGGATCCCCAAAAATATGCATACCAAAGGAAGTATAGGAAAAAAACTTAGACACCATCTTGAGAATCTTACATGAGTTGTATGATGAGTATGCTGAATATTGTAATTTAGCTAATGTGGAGTCAAGTGGACATGAAAATGCTCAAGACATAGGTTCTTCTTGTAGTGATTCTATCAATGCTGTGAGGAAGAATATGATGAGTGGCAAGTCTGTTTGAATTATTTGTTAGAAGGAATGATACCATTCATCCAGTGAAATCTGATTTGGATGTTTACTTAGAGGAATGTGTCTATATTTGTAATGAGGATTTAGATTCATATTTTGATGCCTTAGAGTGGTGGAAGGTCAATGATCTAAAATGCCGCATTTTATCTAAGATGGCATGTGATATTTTATCAATTTCAATTACTACAATGGCTTCAAAATCTACAGTTAGTGTTAGTGGTAGAGTGATTAATCCTTATCATGCATCAATATCTGTTGAAACAACAGAAATGTTATTATGTGGAGCTAATTGGGTTCGGGTAATTCATGGTTTGAAAAAATCATCGAATGTAAGTATAACTATATTTAGTGATTTTTCATTGTCATCTAGAACTTGTCTTAATTTATTGAGAACTTGTCTTAACTAATTTTTCTCTTTTATTTTCTAGAGAGAAGAACCAACTTATGAGGAAATTTTACTACCTTGATGGGAATCAAGTGGCAAGTTGTATATTTTTGCCTTATGGTATAATGCTATTTATTTTTTAATTGTTATTTTGTTATATTATGTTGCTAATTATATTGTATGTGTTTTGCATTATAGGTTGATGGTGATTGACATTTGGCTGGTTTTTAATCTTTTTTTTTTTTGTGAATTGATATACTAGAAATACTACAAGGAAAATTGATAAGATATGGTTTTTAAGACAAAAGTTGTAATTATTTTTGTGGAACAAACTTATTAACTTATTGGAGGTTGGAGGCTTGGAGCTGTCTAGTTAGACAATGTTGGAAATTTGAAATTTTTTTTAAAGTTTGGATCTAGGTAATTTCATTACTTGAATATCTGACTTACTTAAATTGCAGCCCTAATTTTTTTGTAAAAGTATAATTGTGTTTAATGGAGAAATATGAATAATTATAAGGAGATTTTTTTGTGGTGTTTCTTTTTGTACTTGATGCTCAAAGAAATGATATTTACTATTTACTTGTCATGTCTACTCTGTGGAGGTCATTTAGATTATATATGATCATCAAATTTTATCACTTTAGATTCTTTTAAGAGGAATATGAAAGGTAGAATGAATACCATGCATATTGGTCCAGGTGTATTTTAAATGGTATTTTATCACTTTAGAATCAGTCCTACTTGTGATGTTTGCCAGTATGCATGTTTATTTTATCGCTTTAAAATAACCACTTACTGGACAAGCGATAAATATTCAAACATGTTTTCTTCATCGCTTTAAATGTTCAGACAAGTTTACAAGGACTGATACTACTATTCTAAATGAAGGATCTTACTGGATAAGTATGCATGGTTGTTTTAAGTGGTTAGTGTAAGGGTCTTATTCTAAGTGGTATTTTATCACTTTTTGGTTATTTTAAGTAGAGAAGAATGCAGGTTTAAAGGGTTTTACTGGACAATAGTTATTGATGTATATTAATATATGAAAGTTGACTTGGGAGTAGGGAAAAGTAGGACTAAAAATGGTCTACAAAAAGATAAGGACACCCATTGTTCTTATTACATGGTGCATATGTTTGATCTTACTATACAACTAACAAGGGTCTTACTGGACAATGTTTGAAGTTTGATAGAGATTTGTAAACAAGGGTAAGTGGGCTTGTTTTTTGGATACTTTGTCCAATTTTTAGTCAGATTTCTGAATGTGTGTCACGGAGGCTTTGATGGTGTTCTATCAATCTACCTATGCCTTTTGTGATAATTTTTGGTTTATTATTATTGAAAAGCTCTTAAGCTACTTAGCACTAAGTTATTGAATTGGGTTATATTTGTAATGGGCTATATATGTAAGTTTGAATTAGGTTATATTTGTCATGAACCCTAAACTTTTGAAGCTACTTAGTTTATCTTTTGTAAGTTTGTTGGAAATTATATTTGTAATTAGTGATTTACCATTTGAAATTATAATTTATTATTTTTTTAAGTTTGCAAGAAATTGTAATTGTAATTAGTGATCTACCATTTGAAATTGTAATTTATTGTGATATGATATCTTAGATGTTAGAATTATTATTTTACCTATTTGTAAGTTGTAATTATATTGTGGCTAGTAATGAATCATTGATTTATGTCTAATAAGCATTAAGAGCTCAATTTAGTATATATTATCTTAATTCTAGTTAAAATTGATTAAGAGAAATAATCTCATTTATTTAATAAAAAAATAATAATAATCTCATTTGAACTTTAGCCAACCAAAAATAAATAAATAAATTGTGGATCAAATTTAAACTAAGCTCAAGTCGAGCTACTCAAGCTTGTATCAATTCGAGTATTTTTTTTACTAGAGTTCAAGTCAAGTTCGATCATAATTTACATAAGACGAATTAAGCTCAATCAAAAATTTCCAATATTTTTCTAGCTCAAGTTGAGTTCGAGCAGATATATATATATATGATAAACGAGCTCTTGACTCCCTATTCAAATTCGACTCGATTTGGTTCTTTTGCAACCCTACTTAGATCCCTGCTTAAAAGATTTCAACCAAAGGTAACAGCTATAGAAGAAAATAAGGATTTAGATACTATTCGGGTTGAAGAACTGACAGACTCGTTGCAAACTTATGAATCTACTCTTCTACAACAAAAGAAAGGTAAGTCCATCGCACTCAAAACTGCTAAGGAAGAAAATCAATCTGATGATGAAGATCTGTGTAATGATAACTTAGTTTTTGTGGCCAGAAATTTTTTTAAAAAAATCATGTTTAATAAAAAGAATTTTGGTAAGATGAAAAAAGGTAAGAATTTTACTAAAAAGAATGAATTTGAAAAGTGGAATAAAGACAAAATCAAGACTAAAGATAAATTCTAATGTCATGAATGTTCTGATTTTGGTCATATAATAATGGAATGTTCAAATTTTAAAAGAAATGCAAAAGTTTTAAATACTAGTCTGAGTGATGATTTTGATTCTAAAAGTTCAGATACATCATTTGAAAATGAAACGACTTTTATTGCCTTTTCTACTTCTGTTATTGATTGTGTTGATACGAGCAAACAACATGCTGATGTTAACATAGTTGTTTGTGATACTGATTCTGATTTGTCATAGAAGTTGCTGATCATGATTTAAGTGCATAGGAAGCATATGAAGATTTATGTGAAGAATTTGTGAAAACTCAAAAGGTAAATAAAAAGCTGTACAAAAACCTAACCACCATGGAAAATGAGAAGAACAATTTGGTGGAGACAGAAATTAACAAAAATAGAAGTGACAAGACTGCTTGCACAAAAAGAGGTGCTGGAAAAAAGGTTGACAGCGTGTCAAGAAGTCAAAGAAAAGACTCTCACTCAAAAATTCAATGAACTACTGGAAGTTCAAAGAGACAGTTTCGATCGCACAGGGTTGTGATATAATACTTCCAAAGATCCACATATTAAAGCATCCATTACCTCTACATTCAAAGGAAGTAATGTAAAAAATGTGAAAGGAAGTAATGTACAAAATATTTCAAAGAAACTTGTGAACAAAGGCAAGTCAACAATAACTTCTCCAAGTAAGTCCAAATGTATGTTTCTCCCTTCTTGTAATTTTTATGGAATAATTGGATACACTAAGACAAATTACTTTAGATTTAGAAAAGAAAAAGGAAAAATAAATATAAGTAAAATTTCAAGCAAGGATAAGAACTTAGAAATTAAGGTGGACAATTTGAACAATCAAATAAATACTCTAGGTAAGAAACTTGGTGAATTATCCAAATTGTGTTTTCCTAAAAATATCAAGATCAAGTGTGTAGTGAAAGAAAAGACCGTATGTCTAGTAACACACACAGCACTCAAAGCTATGGACACTAGCATATGGTATTTGGATAGTGCTTGTTCTAGACATATGACAGGAGACAAATGGTTGTTTAAGAAGATTGAGTCTACCAGTAAAGGATCTGTAACTTTTGGTGATGGAAGTACAATGATAATGGAAGGAAAGGGAAGTGTAGATGTTCCTGGTTTACCTAATCTTCATAATGTTCTTTTTGTTAATGGCCTCAAGGCCAATCTGTTAAGTATTAGTCACTTCTGTAATGATCATCTTTCTATGAAGTTCTCAAATGATGAATGCAAAGTCTACAATAGTACTAAAAAATAGATCTTGAAAGGCATCAAAATTGCTGACAACTGCTATGGAGTCTCACTTATGGAAACAATACATTGTCATAAAGTAAAGTTGGATGAAACTAAGTTGTGGCGCTACCATTTAGGCTATATCAATTATAGGAATATGCAAAAGATATTTAAGAATGAAGTTGTACGTGGACTGCCCAAAATTGTGAAAAACAAGAAGATGGTGTGCGGATCTTGTTAGGAAGGAAAGCAGACCAAGGCACAACATAAGAAGATGGTTGATATTCTAATCTCAAGACCACTCGAACTGTTACACATGGATTTGATGGGTCCTACTCAAAATGAGAATCTTGGCGAAAAGAAGTATATATAGGTCCTACTCTAGATATACATGGATCATTCTATTGAGAGACAAAATAGAAACCTTCGACCTTGCGAAGAAACTATTCGGACAACTACAAACTGAGAATAATTCTTCTATCTCTCGTATTTGTAGTGATCATGGTAAAAATTTTGACAATACTAATTTCGCTTCTTTTTGTGATGAACAGGGAATACATCAAGAGTTCTCAGCTCCAGTCAACTCCACAATAAAATGGAATTGTGGAAAGGAAAAATAGGACAATACAAGAAATGGCTTGTACCATGCTGAGTAGCAAATAGTTGGCATTGTATTTTTGGGGAGAAACTATCAACACTGCTGGACACATCTTGAACCATGTAATCTTTTGGCCAAGCACCAAACTCACACCTTATGAATTATGGAATGGAAAGAAACCCATGGTAAAATACTTTAAGTTGTTCAGGAGTACTTGCCACATTCTGAGAGATAGAGAGAATGCTCACAAATTTGATAGCAAGAGTGATGAAGGAATATTTATTGGATATTC
The DNA here is from genome assembly GCF_018687715.1 of Carya illinoinensis. NCBI lineage: Eukaryota > Viridiplantae > Streptophyta > Magnoliopsida > Fagales > Juglandaceae > Carya > Carya illinoinensis. The sequence goes on from NC_056756.1 coordinate 33,370,451, forward strand.
ATTAAGTAGCAAAGCTTACAGAGTTTACAATTTACAGACTAAGACAGTGATAGAATTAGTTAATGTAGTTGTGGATGACAACTCTAAAGAGATGACCAAGACGGAACTTGACAACCTTGTCGTAAAGGTTGAAGAAAACTCAATTGATCAAGAGGACACAAATCCAGTGGAACCTGCTACACCAAGTTTAGTTTTGCATAATGAAAAAGAGCCCTCTGTAAGGATCAGCCACAATCATCCAAAGGAGAACATCCTTGGTGTTGGGAGCTGTTCTGACACAGAGACGATTCTAAATAAAGGAGGGACGAAATTTAACGTGGTTCGGCAATTGCCTACGTCCACAGCTGCTGTAATTTCACTATAAAAAATGATTTTACAGAAAAAATTTTCTCTCTGCTCACCCACTCTCTTCCTCTCTTCTTTCTCTCTTCTGCGCTCCTTTGCTGCACTCTCCACATACTTAAGCTCTCCTATTTATAGGAGAGCAGATCAGTACTATGCAGCAATTTGCTGCATGATTTTAGGGAGGTGGGGAGGTGCCTAACAAAAGCACCGAACGGTGCCTTCGGTGCCTAACATGCCAAAATAGTAAACGGTGAGCCATGCACCGTTTACTTCTTTGTCTCTATCTGCAACAATCTCCCACTTGGAGACAAATGAGTCTACATATCTTCATAGCAATTATCACGGCAACTTCAAATCATGCCTTTAAGTACGGAGGCCAACTGAAGCTATACACAGCTTCAGTTTGTCAGCAGTAACTACTTTTGTAAACATGTCTGCTGGGTTTTCTGCTCCTCGAATCTTCTCAAGTATCAGCTGTAATATAGAGATGGTGAGAGCTACAATGAATGCTGGGTTTTCTGCTTCTCGAATCTTCTCACCATCACTGTAATTCTGTACACCCATTTATTGTGCAAAACCTTCTTGCCTTTTGGAAGCTTAGTTAGCTCCCATGTCTGATGTGACATCAGTGACTCCATCTCATCTTGCATGGCTTTCTTCCACTTGATCGAATCTTCAATTTGTAGAGCTTCATCATAACTTTCCGGTTCACCACTATCTGTTAGCAAGATGTAGTATAGAGATGGTGAGAACCGCTGTGGTGACCTGATTGTCCTTGAAGATCTTCGAATAACAGTGAGTGGTGTACGTTGTTCGATCTGTGGATCATCATTCTCTTGATCCTCGTTCTGATCAGTGTTGACTCGAGTAACATCAAAGTCAACAACCTCAGGTTTCTTTGGCTGCTCCTCAGGTTCAGCTTGTGACCTAGCTTTGTACAGAATCTTCTTTCCGCTCCAGACTTCCTCTGGTAGATTGAACTTTAAGGGAACTGAAGGTCCCCGATTAATCAAATAGGCTGCAGTGTTAATTGCATCAGTCCAAAAACATTCAGGCAATCCTGAATTCAGCCTCATGCTTCTAGCACGTTCATTGAGAGTTCTGTTCATGCGTTCAGCTACGCCATTCTGCTGCGGTGTCCCGGGAATAGTCTTCTGAAATCTAATCCCATTTGCAGCACGGAATTCTTTGAACCCTCCGTCGATGTACTCTCCTCTATTGTCTGACCTCAAACATTTTAACTTCAAGCCTGTTTCATTTTCAACCATGGCTTTCCACTTCTTGAAAGTATCAAATGTGTCAGATTTATTTTTCAAAAAATAAACCCATACTTTCCTGCTTGAATCATCAATAAAGGAAACATAGTACCGTGATCCTCCAAGAGAAGCGACTGGGGATGGCCCCCACAAATCTGTGTGCACTAACTCCAACTTTGTAGATTTTGGAGTTCTACCATTTTTCAGGAAACTAACTTTTTTCTGTTTCCCAAAAATGCAACCTTCACACATGTCGAAATCAGTTGATTCCAACTTTGGTAACTTCCCCTTGGATAATAGTACTTTCATTCCTTTCTCACTCATATGACCAAGCCTTTGATGCCATAGGTTGGCATTTGCATCAGCAATTGCAATAGTATCTCTAATACTTGACGTCATGTATAGAGTACCTGTTTTTGTGCCTCGAGCTACTACCATAGCTCCTTTTGTTATCTTCTATGTGCCACCGGTAAATAGTACCGAATGCCCATCAGCATCAAGTTGTCCTACAGAAATCAGGTTCCTCATGAGCTTGGGAACATCTCGCACCTTCTGTAGCAACCATACACTTCCATTGGGCAGATTGATTGGTACATCTCCCATGCCTTCGATTTCCAACGCTTCACCATCTGCTAAGTACACCTTCCCGAAATCACCAGTGACATAATTCTGCATGATTTCTTGGTGTGCTGTAGTGTGGAACGAGGCTCCTGAATCTAACACCCAAGATTCAATTTGATTGTCGACTGAAAGAAGTAAGGCATCTTGGAGATCTTCTGTTGTGGCATTAACAGAGTCATGCTCATTCTTCTTCTTTGCTTCTTTGCAATTATTTTTGAAGTGGCCAATCTTGCCACAATTCCAGCACTGTACTTGTTTTCCGGACCTTGATTTACTTCTGCCTCTTCGGGACTTCGATCTGCCCCGATTTGAACTTCTACTAGCTCCTCTACCTCTCGTCTCGAGGTTTAAGGCAGAACTGGAAGTTGATGCTTCTCCCGTATCTCTTCTGTGAACTTCCTCGCTAAGAATATGGTCCCGGATATCTTGATACTTCATCTTTGTTTTGCCATAAGAATTGCTGACAGCTGTTCTCATGGCTTTCCAGCTCTTTGGCAATTGAGCTAGAGCAATCAGTGCACGTACTTCATCATCAAATTCAATCCCCACTAAAGCTAATTGATTGATGATGGTGTTGAACTCATTCAGATGCTGAATAACTGGAGTTCCTTCTGCCATTCTCAAGTAGAATAGCTTGTACATCAAATGCACTTTATTATTGGCTGATGGCTGCTCGTACATGTCCGATAGAGCTTTCATCAAATCCGCCGTGGTCTTCTCCTTTCCCACATTGTGTGCAACTGATCTTGACAGTGTTAGTCGAATGACTCCCAACACTTGTCTGTCAAGGAAACTCCAATCTTCATTGCTCATGTCATCTGGCTTTCTTCCTAGGAGTGGAAGATGTAGTTTCTTCCCATAGAGATAATCCTCTATCTGCATTCTCCAGTAGGCAAAGTCTGTACCGTCAAATTTCTCGATACCAACACCTTTAGCTTCTTCTCCAGCCATAACTTTACAAATGAGTTCAAATTCAAACAAAGAAAGATCACCGTTGCGTCCGAAACACTCGAATTAGCTGGAAACGAGTCCGGAATGATCCAAATAGTTTGTCAGCACTATTTGATCGTTGCGATGGAACTCCAACTGGCGTGATCTAGCCCAAATTGATCTGCAACACGTCGATGGTTCAGATCTAATGTACTGATGCCGAATCTCAAAATTTCGACCGTACGGATGAGTCCGGAATGATCCAAATAGTTGGAAAGTACTATTTGATCGTCGAAATCGGACTCCGAATGGCTTAGATCTAGCCAAAAACAGATCTGAAAAAATGGACGGTTCTGATCTGTCTGGCGCGTGAGATA